>NC_079136.1:11016577-11239867 GCF_945859705.1 Episyrphus balteatus
TTTGGTTTCAATTTGGTTTCAATTTGGTTTCAATTTGGTCTCAATTTGATCCTAATTTTGTTCAAATTTCGTCTCAATTTGGTATCAATTTGGTCTAAATTTTGTCTAATCTTAGGGCCTGGCTACACAGTGTTGTGCCCAATCACGTTCCAATTCATATTTTCTAGGAACAAACGTCAAAAAGAGGAACATCCTCACCCCTCTTGCCTACAAACTGACTGGTAAGGCGATTGAAAAATCACCATGTTGTCTTGTTATGGGTTTAGTAGCATTGGTTCGGGCTCATTTGTGTCTTAGTCTGTTATCGGTATGATCATGTTTTAGTTAAGCCATACTTATCTCTCTGTTAAGTCTTGGTTTAACCTACGATTTTGGTTTGGTGTTCGTTTGGTATTGGCTTGGTATTGGTTTGGTATTGGTTTGGTATTGGTTTGGTATTGGTTTGGTATTGGTTTGGTATTGGTTTGGTATTGGTTTGGTATTGGTTTGGTATTGGTTTGGTATTGGTTTGGTATTGGTTTGGTATTGGTTTGGTATTGGTTTGGTATTGGTTTGGTATTGGTTTGGTATTGGTTTGGTATTGGTTTGGTATTGGTTTGGTATTGGTTTGGTATTGGTTTGGTATTGGTTTGGTATTGGTTTGGTATTGGTTTGGTATTGGTTTGGTATTGGTTTGGTATTGGTTTGGTATTGGTTTGGTATTGGTTTGGTATTGGTTTGGTATTGGTTTGGTATTGGTTTGGTATTGGTTTGGTATTAGTTTGGTATTGGTTTGGTATTGGTTTGGTATTGGTTTGGTATTGGTTTGATTCTGTTTCGATTCCAAAATGGTTCGATCTGTGTTCGGTTTTATTTTTGTCTGGTTTTAGCTTATGTTAGACCTGAGTCCAATTTCAGTAGTGGTTTTGGTTTGATTTCGGTTAAATCATGGTTTAGTGTTGGTTAAGGCGGAGAAAGCTTTTAGTAAATTGCATCAAGCTTACTTTTGGTCAGGTTTTAATGAAATTTTAAGAGTGTTTATAGAAGATATTTTCTTAGAAAACAGTAACTTTTTAGGATGCAATTTTTAAATTCTGAAACCTTAAACCCAACCCTCTGTTGAAGGTGTGTTTATCGTTTGACGAAATGACCTTATCATTCAAAACCTTAACTCACAAACTATGACTAAACTATGTGTGTCTAAGTCTTTAACACTCATATCAGTGATCTCTCACTAAAAAGTAATAAAACGTATAAATTCCAAACTTAAAACAAGAAAAATAAAAATGACATGCAAGACAAAAAGTGGGTCAATGTTTCTTCGTTGAAACTCTTATGAAATAATATTTCGTATGGTATTTCGTTTGGGCTTGTTTTGACTATGACACACACAAACAGAAACAGCATCGTTTAATTTTATATGCAAAAGAAAAGGAAAGTAATTATAATGTCCGTCAAAGTTGTTGTTGTTGGTGTATAGTAAATGGGAAGTATCATACCTCGAAGCGTTCAATGAACCTACATTAAGATAAAAAAAAAACCAAACAGATTGAGTGTAGTTGTAGCCAGATGTTGTAGCTTTTTCTTCTTATAAATGTTACTTCAATTATTAATATTGGAAGCCTCTCAAATTCACCTTGAACACGGAACCATTAACATTTTGAACACGCATTCAGAGTTTTGAACTCTCCGAACTCTTGACTACTTACATTTTTACGAACATAAACACACATCATGTCAGATTAAGATGATATCCGATAGCAGCTAAAGCAAGTCATGAACATGTTAAAGCCATTGAGGGAATAGTGCGTTGCCCTAATGACTACACTTGAAAAAATAACTATCGCCATTTTGGTCAACAAAATGGAGATTTTGGAGAAATTTTTCGTCAAAACCTGTGTAATTGAATGAAAAATGGACGTTTCTTCTTTTTGCTGATATCTTTGGGATTTTTCAAGTATCAGAAAAGTTTAGAACATACTTCTAAAAAAATTATGTATATTATGACAGTTGTTGCTGTCGAATTTAAACATGCGATTAAAAAATTAAACAGAATAGATCAGTTTTTCTAAACAAATTAACAATATGGCAATTTCTTCTTAAAAAAACATAGAAAACTTAGGACAATTGTGACACCTTTAATCGTCCAATTGACAAAAAACATTTGTCAATGTAACGACAGTTTATATTTTTCAGTGTACGTCTAACCAATGAATTTGACGAACAAACAGTTTGTAGTAAAAAAAGGTACCTAGTCATTTGATGTATGTGGGTCATGATCATGTTTTCATCTTTTGCTTTCATGTTTCAGTTTGAAGCAAAAGAAATTTTTTGTTAAAAATTTTGATTGATTTATGCGTTGTATTTTGTTGTTGTTTGGTAATTAGATTAGATCTTAGAAAAATCAAAGACAACCCGAAGCTTGTGATACAAGTTTAATATAAAGACGAACATAAAAAGAAATCTTTAAAATTTTGTTTTGTGATGATAACATTTTATGTAAACAAAATTTATGATCTGACAGTGATTGATTATAAAGATGATTATAGATTTGAGGAAATAATTTTGAAAGAAAATTATATTTTAGAGAAAGAAAGTCTTGTAGATGCTGGAAAAAAATATGCTTGTCAAATAATAAGAATTAATAAAAATCCAAATTACTCTGTTTATATGAATGGATCTAAAAATTTAATAGATAATAAAATGAAATATATTTCAGAAGTTAAGAAGAAATGTAATTGAAAAGAATTCGCAATGCAGCTCGCAGCTGAAGCGAAACGAAAAATGTTTTAAATATCCAAAGTCAAAAGCGAAAATTCTAACGAAATATTATCGAGTAGTCTGTCAAAGTCAAATAAAAAGAATTTCAAATTAATTTTAAAACAAGAAAAACACATCCTAACATAAGTTTTTTAAACAAGAAATAACAATTGACTCAAGATAAATGCCCAAGACAATAAAAAGTAAGTGGTGGTAAATTTT
This sequence comes from Episyrphus balteatus, assembly GCF_945859705.1. Classification (NCBI taxonomy): domain Eukaryota; kingdom Metazoa; phylum Arthropoda; class Insecta; order Diptera; family Syrphidae; genus Episyrphus; species Episyrphus balteatus. Next base: position 11,019,539 of record NC_079136.1, read on the forward strand.
TCGCTACAACTGCGTACTGAAAAACGAAAAGCATATCGAAGTTTTTCGTCCAAGATTTCATTGTGGTATTTTTATATGGAAAATTTCGTTTCGCCTCAACTTCGTACTAAGCATTATTGTAAAAAAGAGGATTTTTTGTAAAAAACATTTAACCAATTAATCAATCAACAATCAAAACAATGTTCCAAAAAATTTTATCAAAACGTTTTCAAAAAATGAATTTTACAATAAAATAATTTTTAATTTTTTTTACTAAGAAATTTTCAAATTTCAAATAATTTTCAAATCGATTGAAATGTTTACGATTAATTCATAAATGAAGAAAAAAGTTCTACGATAATTACCGTGAATAACGGTTAAAAAAAACACCGCCACACTGCCTTTTGGTGCTTTTTGTCGTCAAAAATCATTTGCAAGGCCCTTTCGTGAAGAAAATTCATGAAATTTGATACAATAAGGACATTATATAGCAAAAATAAAAAAGTTGCCAACTTTTTCTGTATTCAAAATGGCGCTCCCAAAAAGGGGACAAAATAATTGTTTGAATAGAATTTTCTTTTTAAAATAGAATATGAGTTAGAAACTTAGCTAAATTGTTATGAAAAAGGTGTTCGGTCTTGGATTTAGGTAAAGCTGTTGTAAAGCATTTTGAAAACAAAGTCCAAAAACTGCCAAAATAGTAAAACATCATTTTAGACCTTTTTTTTAGAAAATTTCTTGGATTTTTTCTTTAATAAGCAACAATTTTGACAACTTTCTATAATATTTATAATAATACGTTATATTGTTGCAAACTATGTTTTAAAGTAAAGGTTAAAAACATAAAAAATTATAAAAATACAATGATCAACAAGACTGAATATTTCATTTTTCGTTGAACCAAAAAATAAGTTTTCTAATAGATTTTAATTTTAGAAATTATCTAGTTTAAGTAAAAAAAACAATGACGTCAAGTTTTTGAGAGTTAAGAACATCAAGAGGAATTTTTATATCAATATTGTTATGTTAATGGCTGAGTGTAACCTTCTTATTTTTCTCCTTTTAGACTGACTAATTTTTATTTGTAAAATTGAAATCGAAAAATTTTATTTATTTATTTATTGCAACTTGAAACCTGTTTTAGAGAGCTCTAAAAATTGTCAGTTAATTTTATTCTTACTACAATTTCGATGATAATTCATTATTGTTAGATTTCTAAGGTCCACTATATTATACGTCAAGTGAAGAAGAAGATACTAAATACTTCTGCTATTTCCTATTTCTTATGAATCATCCAAATCCAATCTTGAACACATTATTTTTCCACTGTCCCCTCGCTAATGACATTTAAATTTTTTGTTACCAATCACTCTTATGCATTTAAAGCAAATATTTAACCAAAGTACAGAATGCACGAAGGAAAAACTAACAAAACAAACAAATTACATTGCAATTTAAAAAAAAAAAATCCCCTATACTCTATTCCTTTAATTAACACAACCACTTGGCACCAAATTGCGAAAATAATTTGCCATTTCGAGAATGTGGTCTCATATGCCGGATATTGTAATTCATAGAAAAAGGATTATACAACTAAGAATTTTCTACCTTGGCTGTGTCAATTATAACAATTCAATTAGACTACTTATGTAGGCACAGTATGTATTTAAAAATATTAATTTAATAATGATACTTACATTGTGCCCTTTGGAACTGTCATATTGAGATTATTCAAAACTTGATTGGCATTTTTACCTTTGCCATAAGATTTGAAAGCATGCCGCATTGCAACGGCTGTATCTGTTGAGCCCCAACTGGGTCTCTCTGTGTGATTGGCCATAACTGGCTCAGCTGTTGACCTGTAAGAAAATTAAAAAAAAAAAATTGTTAATAAATCGAATCGAAATCAAATAAATTGGGAGAATAAACATTTTTATAGTTTATTCAATGCTGATTTTAATAATGAAATTTATGTTTGTGCAGTAAATATAAATCAACTATTTTTTGTTGTAAGTTTTGTTGACTTGTGATAAATTTATAATAATTTTTCAATAAATGCCTGATGAAGAGTGTATTCACGCTCGAAACGTTGTAACCATATAAAATCTCTTTTTGTTGGCTAAAAAGTTTTTCATATTTGAAAAAAAAAATGCAACTGCAATTGTTTAAGTGAACGTTTAAGAGCGTTTTGGTGTGGAGTATTATTTTTTTAAAATTATATATTTTAAAATGCTGCAAAAAGGCTGAAAAATAGTTTTGATAACGTCAAAATTTGGGCACTTTTTTATTTTCAAAACGAGTTTTCAATCATTTGAAATAAAATGATTTCAAAATTTTAAATTTGCAAACAAAATAAATTATAAATAAAAAAGCTATAATTTCTAGATAAGAAACCAAACTAAAAATGCAACTTTTTTTTTTTGAAAAATTTAGACCGATAAAAATGAGGTTTCGTCTTATTTAAGCAGAATCTTGAACAACAAGAAATCTGATCAAGCTACATTTTTTCGTTTCATCTGATGAGTTACTTCAAATTTATAGCAAAAAAATGTTTGAATTTCGCATTTTTTGGATTTTGAAAGCTTACTTTTGAGCTAACATTTTTTAACAAAACTTTGAATATTTTAAAAAGTGTTTGAGCTACAAAATTAAGATTTTCATCAAAAATTTTATTTAAAAAAAATTATTCTTTATAAATGTCTCCAAAAACTGGAGGTGCATTTCTGATAATAAAAAATGACCGGGTGGAGCTACAAAATTAGTTTTTGAGCGACAAAGCATTTAATTAGGTTCAATTTTAGACACCAAAAAAACAATAATTTTCCTATTTTAGTCCCCTAACTTCAGTTTTATTTAAGCGGAATTTTGAAAAACAAAAAAACTTTTAATAACTCAAAATCCATCCACAAAGTTTCCGCCATAAAGTTTCCGCGAAAGTAAGAGACGTCAATTGTCACTATCATGCCACCGTACTTTTGTTTCACGTTTTATTTTGTAAAAAAAAAAACACTACTTAAATTCAAACTGGTAAAAATTTAAGAACTATGAAACCCTAATCCAGTTCCTACAGCAGGTTTCCAATTGTTGATTTAATTGTTTCCATTTTATTAAACTTAAATACTTTATACCTTAAGTAAACAATTATAAGCCCAGTGAAGATTGACAGGATAATTGGAAACCAATTTTGTTTTTTTTTTTATAAAATTAAATTGAGCTTATTGATTGCGAAGAGAAAAAACTACGCATTATTTCTATTGAAGAAAAAAAAATCCCACGAAATGTTGTTTATTTTTAAAATAACAAACAAAAATCTGTTATACAAAAATGTCTATTATGGAGCACAACATTTATAACAAAAATGACACTCAAGAAAAATTTTTCCTTTAATATAGGTAAAAAAAATTTAATGCTTCCAACTATTTCCTTGTATGAGTAAGAACTCACGCAAAAAAACAACTGTTTACTAACCGGCATTCTTCACTATCTCTTTTTTTTTTTTTTTAATTTCAAAAAAAAAAAAATAAAAATTTACTCACATTATAAAAACAAAGAACCTAGTCAATAATGTATTAAATTATTGAAGTATTTTCCCACACACTTTTTATTTTACAAAATGATTCAATTAAATTTTTTTTTAATTTATTTATTTTAAATAATATTAATTATAAAGCACACATTTTTTTACACTAGACAATTTTCACACAACAAACCAAAAGACTCGACAGAATATTTTTTTTTTCAATTCATAAAACAAAAACCTCCTCAAACACGACCGATCCCCACAACAGTAACACGACTAACTAAGTCGCTATTTCTTAAGACAAAAGTCAAGACAATGTATATTGTTGACTCTATTGACGGCTTTGAGCTTTATTGGACTGTACCGACCTGCACAAAAGTTGAATGTACCTATCTACTACAATGCCTCAACAACAAGTTGTCTTAATTGAAGTCTTTCTGTCTACACAAAATAAGTATGTTTTTGTTTGTTTGGATGAAGAATAAGACAACTCGCATTTATTCTGAATCATCAAGCGGAAGATTTAAGTTATGCTTAATTGCTATTAATTTGTTACTTCAACTTTAATACAGACATTAGCAGATTCACCTTTAGTTTGAATTTTAGTGAAAATCATTAATTAAAGTTTAGGTACATCTGAACTCTGTCCACATAACCTTATATAAAAAAGACATGACTAAATCCCTCAAATTTTTAATAAAACATGTTTATAGTTTTAAATAAACAAGGTCTAAACATGTGTGAATCTTAAATTACAAGTCAAGATTGAAAAAGCTTATGTTGATAATGAAGAAACTAATTTTCTGTTGGAAACAAAATTCTTATCCAATTAATTTAATCCAACTAAATCATAACAAACGTGCTTGCTTTATGGATATTGTGATGCAATTTCATAAATGAAGCTTAACGATTGCATCAAAAAAGCTTCACACAAGGAATGTCGATATGGTTTAATATTTAGTTACTCAAGTTTGACAAGACAACTAAAAAAGCCCCCACGCACGTATTTAATAATTTTCAAGTTCGTTGGTCAGCTCTTTCGTTTTGTTTTGATACAATTTTGTATACCCGAGACTAGCAGGTTCAAATAAATTGCGTAAAATTATGTGTGTGCGTGAATTATGTTTGTGTTAAGGTGTAAAATTAAAATATCATGTTTGAAAAAAAAAAAAAAAAAATAATATAATGACAAGGTCAATTGACAAACGTCAACGGCGGCGACAGAGCGACGACATGTTGGCGATGATGGTGTAAAAAAGACTTTTTGTCATCATTTTCAGACTTTGAATGTATGACCGGTGATGGTTTGCAACTTAACTGATGATCATATTTGAATAATTGATTAGCACAAAAATATATGAAGACTCTGCCCATGAGAGGAACTTAATTATATTTTTATTAGGCCGATGGATATGTTATCGATTGCTAATTAAATTGTGTGGGTTTTTTTTTTTTTGTTTTTTGTTATGAAATAAAATTTTTTTTTAATGAGTTGTAATTTTGGCATATTTTTATTGAATAATTTAAATTGTGATACAAAACTAAAAAATACAATTTTCAAGGTTAAGGTTTTGGTGAGTTTTTTATTTGATAAATTATTATTTGATAAAATTAAATCTGAGATTTAAGAAACACATGTGAACCTGAACATTATGTTAATTTATTTGCAAATTATAAAATAAAAATGTGTAGAATTTTGTTTTGCCATGAAGTAATAACTGCCTGTGATGGAAAGAGGAGTGTCATTCATGTCGCCTGGCAAAATAGTTCGTCTCAAAAGAGGCATAGTAATGTGTTGTAATTAAATCACGTATATTTTATTTATTTAAAAAAAAATAGAGGAAAACAAATTAGATGAAATACGTTGATCTCTTTGACAAATCATCATTAAATTAAAATAAAAGTCTACACTGAACAAATTCTTAGACATTTGAATTAAAAATTTTGCAGCGATAATTAAAAGTGATGAATAATCAAAACATTAGTATAAAAAAAATTAAGGTTTTCAAATTATTTCTTAAAAGTTAAATAACTATAGATATAGTTAATACACAGAGACGAAAATTGTTTTTAATTGTTTGATTATAATTATTATAATTTCAAACACTTTTAAATCGATATCACCTTAGTTTTAAATATCGCACTAATTAGCTCGTTAAAGATGTATTTCCTTGGGACTTTATATGAATTTAAAAGTTGACATTGGTAAGCTTGTTGAAAATGAGAAAAGTTAGATAGTAAGAATGCTCTCCAATAAAAAAAAAAATGGCTCAAATAAAGAGTGATTTACAAAACTGGCCCCAAATATAAATGATGCTTAAAACATTTAAAGAAATGTTAAGGATTGTAATGCATTACTCTAGAAATAGACTACGTTCATGAAAAATATTTTTCCCCCATCAACTTCTGCTTTTATTTAAAAACGCAAACAATTTTAATACTTAAACTTGAACTTAAAGAGCAGGTTAGTAAGTATTTTTACTTTTATTAATAGGCCGGGAATATTTATAATACAATTTCGTTTTTAATTTAGAATATTTATTTATACATTTACAAGAGAAGTTAAAAATAAATTCGAACTAATAAAAAATAATACCTATTTAAATTGAAAAAACGTTTGACTTCTTGTTTAAAAATAATTAGTTTACTAACCCATTTTAATTTAATTAAATGGATTCTTATTTTTTGATGAACATGTTTATTGAATTAATTTTTTGAAAATAATTTATAAGAACAAGTCTATATTAAGATTACTTGATTTTTCTAGATTTATTTAATTATTACTTAACATTACTTTTATGTCTTATCATTATCGATATTTTTTTGGGCATTTTAATTTTTAACCAGTTGCTAATTTTTATAAAAATAAAGAAAGCAAAACGAGCACTTGTAGAAAATAGCGTATTTTGTGAACACGTTTCAACTTTTGTTAAGGGCCAATTTTTCATTAGTCAGATAAACCTCAGTTAGAGCTTATTCCTAGGAATAAAAGTTTTTTTTTAGACTGATATTTTATTCTTAAAATAGTCTATCTGACGATTGAAAAATCAGGGCTTAATAGAATTACCCTGATGAAGTCGAGTAATTACTACAAAACTTAGGGAAAAATTATGAAATAAAAATGTTTATTTGCATATAAAAGAAGTTACCAAAAAAGCCCGATTCAACATAAACATTATTAGTTCAAATACACTAGCCCAAAAAATTAAGGAAACAAAAAAAAAATCGTGATTTTTTTTAGTGATATTCGATACGCTGTACCTCAGTAAAAAATGATCGCATCATGACAAAATAAAAAGCGTGTAAAAGCTCTATTCTTCTAGTTTTAGGATTAACAAAATGAATCTTAAAGCCAAATTAATAGTCTTTCTAAAAATAATAATCATTTTTTCCGAAAAAAAATTTCCACTTTCTTAAGAGAAAAGTAAAAACAAACAAAAATTGGAAAATTTTTGTTTTTTTAACAGTTTCAAAGATTTAGCTATTTTACCGTTAGAAAGAAAATATTTTAACATTTAATCCTAAAACTAGAAGAATAGAGCTTTTACACGCTTTTTATTTTGTCATGATGCGATCATTTTTTACTGAGATACAGAGTATCGAATATAACTAAAAAAAATCACGATTTTTTTGTTCCCTTAATTTTTTGGGCTAGTGTAATTGGTCAAATTACCATTAATTCAATTGAAAAATTATTTTGTAAAATTGACAAATTATTTGTTTTAATTTTCTGGTCACGCGTTTGGAAGATTTTGTCCCAAATTCTTACAATTATTATATTTGTTATATATTGATCGTTTGACAAATGTTTTACATTGCAATTTTAGAAAATATTTTCATGTTGAAAAATGTACTTTAAATAGTTTTTCTCATATTATTATTTTTTTTTTTTTTTGCTTGATAAATGCTTATTGGCAACACTCAAAAAAGTTTTTTTCAATTTATTTTGACCGGTGTTTCTGTTCTGGCAAAAGAATGTTACCTAAAAAGCATTACTCTGGATTGAAAAAGAGGAAACTTCAAACCTTTACTCCAGGGGTCATCTTTTTAAATTGTTGTATTCCTTTTTCTATGTAATAATACAAATAAGAAAACTAATTTGGTTAGAGGAAAAATAATGAGCAATAGAGGAGAAGAAAATTGAATACAACAAATCCTCATCTTTTGAAAACTTACTCCTTATTTCTTTTAGAGTTTAATCTGTATCTATTTTCTACATTGCTATTTAAAATGTACTATTTCATTCTTAAAATTGTCAATTGAATTAATCTAGAAACAAATTTGCAAGTCCCATAAAATAAATCAATAACCAATTCACAATGGCTGAAATTAAAATTATTTGGATAGGCTCATACCTATTTAATTTGTTTTTAAACGATTTTAAGACCTTATACAAAAAATATCATCTTGATATTTATGCATCATTCATAGGAAGCAATAAAATTATAATATTAAGTGTATTTTTGCAATAAAAATTTCTAAATTTGTTTTAAACAGTTTTTTTTTTTAAATAAAAATAAAATTAAAATAAAAACAAAAAAAAAATATAAAGAATAACAACAACTCTATATCAATAGCTCATATGGAATGTTTTTAACACTAATCACGCCATTAGCATTCAACTGGCATATGGAAGTGCACAAATAGTGATCTTTGTTTATGTGAATATGTCTTTCCTGTCACACTTTTACACCCCTAAGTCACCAGAGGTAGTAAAAAAAAAACATTAAGATATACCTAGTTATTTGCGTGATTTAATTGAGAGAGAGACTGGATGAGTCTCTCGTTGATTGAGACTACTGATATGAAGGTTGTCGCGAATAATTTGAAATGACTGAAAGACTGGAGATTAATTTTACAGCTAACGAGAATTAAAACATGATTTTAAAAATAAAAATAAGTAAATTCCTTATTTTTTAAACCTTTTTTGTTATTCATCATTTTTTATGACAAGTTCAGTAATTTTCCAAAGTTATAAATTGAAACTAAAAACAGATAATTTATTTGCATTTGTAGCGCCATTATAGTAGTTAAATCTATTGTTGACTTTTTTTGGGTGTGGCAATACGTCGTTTACGCATCCGTAAAAAGCTGTGAGTAATAGCACAGTTCATTGTTCATTTAAGCTCATCATCTCATCATCTTTATAAAAAAAAAACGAAACAAAAATGACTTTGATAATTTTATCAAGGCAACACTATAAACACGTGCTAAAAATTTATTAAAAAAAATTATATATTTTTTTTTTCTCTTCATCGAGTTTGTTAGTATCAACAAAGTCAACACAATCACATCAATAACTTCCAATATCATCAGTTATCACTATATCACACCTCTCTTTCCATGACAACACAAAGTGCTAATGTTTATTTGTTTGTTTATTATTATATTTTTTGTATTCCTCATGGCAATTATAAATATATGTATCTTATAATTGCAAATAACTAAAAGGGACAAAAGTCAACTCACTTAAGTTGGTATAATTAAGCTTTGATCTGATACTTTTCATTAACTTTAGTAACATTCTTGTTGACATTTGACTGTGTGTAGTAGACTATACGTTGGCCATGAATTTTGTTTTTCCTTTCCGTCATTAAGTAAAAAATAATCGTTGGTCAAGAACTTTGGCTTTATAATGATTAAACAAAAGCTATGTTTTGTTAAATAGTCAAGGAAATAGGGTTTTTTTTTATATTATAAATAGGTATTCATAATTGAAATCTTTTTTAGATTTAAAATCAAGAAGATCTGAAGAAAATTCAAACAAGGCTCCTCAAAAAAAAAAAAAAAAAACTTCGCTGTTCAAAGGCTTATTGAAACATTGACGGAAACAAACAGAAAAACAGTTGTTTAATAAAAGTAATGAAACCGCTTTTATTTTTATATAGCATTCCAAACATTGACTGTTTTTTTCTATATTTTCATTATTTAATGTTCAGATAATTTTTTTTTCTACATACTAAAAAGTTACGCATACACCACAGTGACTCGCATGTAAATTGGAAAAAAGAGTCAACAAAATTGCACCCGTTTTTGTTTAATGAAGTTTCTTAACTGTATTTTACTAATTAGGCATCGCTGATTTCAAATCTGCACTCAGCTTTTTTCTATCAGCTATAGTTTAGGTGATACAGGTACTAGGGAATTGCTTAAAAAGTAGCAAATTATCGATCATTGAGATTTTAAAATTAAAATATCTCGTATAAACTCGAGCCGATAGAAAAATTATAATTTCGGATTCGAGTTCAATACACCAAAAAGCTTAAGAAAAATATTGTTTTGTTCCTGAAACAAAACCACTGTAAGTTAAAAACCACTGCAACCTAAAAAGCAGCAAAAAACAATTATTGATATTTTGAAAGGGCAATGTAGCAAAAAAAAATTAGAAAAAAATCGATAATTGAGATTTTATAACGGTATTATCGCTAAAATGAGAGCTGATGAAAAATTTTTAACTTCCGATTCAAGTTTAATACATCCGAAACCTACATATAATAGAAAAGTCTTGTTTTCTTCCTGAAACAAAACCACTGCAAGCTAAGAACAACTGTTGCTTCAAATTTCGAAAAAAATCGATTATTGAGATCTTATAACTAGAATATCTCAAAAACTCGAGCTGACAAAAAAATTCTGACTTCGGATTCGAGTTCAGCATATAAAAAATGTATAGAAAAATTTTGCTTTCTTAACAAATAAGACCACTGTAAGCTAAAGACCACTCTGTAAAAAAACAAAAAAATCAATTATAGAGATCTTAAAACAGGAATATCTTAAAAACGCGAGCCAATAGAAAAACTCTGATTTTGGATTCGAGTTTCGCACACCCAAAACCTCTAAAACCACTCTAAGCTAGGTAAATGCTTGGAAAGAAAACTAGCAAACAATCAATTACTGAGATTTTATAACGGAAATAACTGAAAGAAATTTTTTGACTCTGGATCGAGTTCAGCACCCCACGGAGTATCTTCTGTATCAAGTCAGGGTTTTTTTTTTACACACATTTGCAATGAAGAAGTCCTTGACGCAATGATTAGTGCGACATTTTTTCAACGACTAACGCGAAGAATTTACAAAGTCTCCAAAACTATTATTGTCTTCGCTCAGCCGTTTGTATTTGACACAAAATTTGAGGCCTCTTCCGTTCTTGTAAAACACAAGCATAGTTCAGAGCTACGCCTTGACTTTTCATACAGTACAGCTGTACGATAAAATTATATAATTTACAATCGCAATGAACATTTAACAATATTCCTGATTCCAAAATAAAAATATTTTCGCAAACAAAATTTTGGTGGTTCTTTTAAATTGTAGTACTGTGATTCTTTTGAGCATTTTTCTTTTAATTTCCTAAACATACAAAATTGTGTAGCATGTTTCTTACAACAATCATTTCATTCATTTGCCAATCTATCCATCTCACAAAATCAAAGACAAATTGATTGATAGATTCAACAAGATGATAATTTTATTCGCTACTTGATTTTAATATAACTCGAGTCGTATCTACCTTGATACTGTTTCTTTTATTGCAAAATATAATTATCGTCATGATTGTAGATACCAAGAGGACGGAGTTGTATTTAAAGGCACAGCTTACATTTCGCGTGTTACAAGTTAATCAACCCTCACCTCCTCTCTCTCTCTATCTCTCAATTATTTATAGTAGATTCCGATTGAATGTATCTATATTTTATAGCAAATGTAATCAAAGAATTTCAAATGCGTTGCAATACTCGGCGCTCAAGCTTATATAGATAAATTAATAATAAATCAGCAATAACATGTGAGCTGAAGCTTACAATATTGGAATTTAGATGCGCACCGCAGTGTATGAAAGTATCTTTTGCTTCATAGCTCACTGTTGCAAATCCAAACTTAATGGAAATACAAAAAAAAAAAAAAAATCGAGAGAGGTATATTACAAACATTTAATATGTATTTTTGCAATTGCACACATGTTGAGTAATTGGTAGTCTTAACGTGCATAGTTGATTGTTAATTTGTTCAAGAGTGCACATATAGGCGCATACAACAACAAGCTTTTAGATAACAAAATTGAATTGAAAAGGCAAAAATAAATTCCATATTGCAAAATATGTTGCTTGAATTCGAATATTTTCAAATATTTAAATTTTTCAATTTCAATGATTTTATATTTTTAATGAATATATTTTAAAATTTAACATATTTTCATGAAATCATACCAAAAGCCTTGATATATAAACAATTATTGTTCTAGTTTTTTGATTTGTTCAAAGTTAAATCCTTGAAATGTGCGTTGAACTATATACTCAGTTCATAGACAAAACAGTTTCAAAACAACAATTAATTAATTAATTTATGTTGTTTTATTGACATTTGTGTAGTTGTACGGTGTCAAGATAAACCACAGATTAACACGTCCAAGTCATGTTAAAAAATCAAAGTAAGTAAGGTTTACAAAACAAGTTTGTAGAACGGAATTGATTTATGTGAAGCAATTATAAAAGTTCCTGATGTTTTTCATTTCATTTTAAAGCAAAATTAATTATTTCTTTAGAATTGAAGTACAAGACTATGTTGCATGCAATACCATGATAAAGTCGAGGAATAAGAATGGCTTATAATAATTAAGAATTCAATTCCATGCAATTTTTTTGGTATTCTCCAAAATACAAGAAACAAAATGTTCTTGTTTGCAAGGTTGATATGAGTATGAAAGTCGCTTAGAACAGACTTAAATATTTATTTCAGAATCTCTTCACTTAAGCCTGAACTACATCAAAATACAAAGTCAAAAAAGTAGGAAAAAGTAAACAAAGCTCAAAATATAAAAATCACATGTATATTTACCTGACATCTATTGGAAAAAAATTAACTAAAAAAGCTCTTTCGTTTTTGAAGTTTTGAAATTTCAAATAAAAAAAAAAAATTTAAAAAGTAAACAAATTCTATTCAACTCCATCTAAGTCGAATTGTCACAGGACACGAAAATTGGTTCGAGATAGAGGGAAATTCGACTAAGAGGAATCTATTCTATTTACTGCAGGCGATTTCATTAAAAACGGTAAAAAAAATTGGTTGGTCTTGTTCAAGCTTTTTGAACTGAATACTTTTTTAAAATGAAAGAGAGATATACAAACAAGCTACTAGGGGGAAGAAGAAGAAACATCGTGTTTACTTGTTTGACTTTGTGTTTTGATGTAGTTCAGGCTTTACTCTCAGTGATTGTAGTGCTTTAAGCTTTAAAATGCTTGTCTATTTTACGATAAAACTGCTGCGAGCATTCTAAAATATGTATCTCGAGGACAGATTGAGTGATTTCTACAATTTTTACTTGGTACTATAGGTTAAGGATTCGTAAGAAAAATCGAACGCGAGATAACAATTTCAAAAACGGCTCTAATGATTTTGATTAAAAAAATACTTGTAGTTTGGCCTTGGTGGTGCTACTTTTGATACAGAAAAAATATATTAAGGGCCAGTTTGTTCACAGTCGATTTTATCTTTTAATCAAGGACTATCTTAAGTAGCACAAAAGTCTAAAATACACCAAAATATTTGGAGTATTTTTTGCACTTTCGTGATATGCATTTTGAATATAAAAAATATACCATTTTCTCGTATATAATAAACTCCGCTGGTTAAAAAATTAAACCGATTTTGGAATATAAAAAGAGCTTGTGGTATGAAAAATGAACTGGTTTTTGGTAAAAAATTATTCCTTTGAAATTGAAAAATACACAATAAATCTATGGATAAAATACACCATTTAAATTATTCTGATTTATAATTTGAACCAAAGTTTATTTTTTAACCTTAAATAGATTGATGAATTAAAATGTACCCTATTTCTTATGAAATAAATGAAAATAAATTATTCTCTATCACAATACAATTAACTAATGATTAAATATGAATTTGAGTGCCTAATTTAAGAACGAAACAAATTCCATTTACTGATTTTAGATACTACCCCGTCTAAAAATCGAGCGCCTCAAAAATTTCAATGAATTAATGATTTTTTTTTTTGCGATTTTAAAAATCAGTTTTTCAAAAATAATAATTTTTTTGTTGTTGTTACATTTTTTTAGAAGCGTTCTCTTATTATAATATAAACGAATCGAAAAAAAGCAAGAATGCGGGATAATTAGGATAATTATGCAGTCTGGTGAATTTTATGTCCACAGGGTGTACTTCCTACACCAAAGAGAGTGTACAAAATATAACGTTTCGGTTCATTTGAGAATCGAATAATTTTATGTACCAATAATGGTGTATTATAAAAACAATTGAATATCGGCGTATTTTTTGCACGGAATCTTAGAAGAAATGTTGAAATTTTGCACAGAAAAGATGATGGTAAAATTTGTATACCATCTTTTTTGATAAATACACCATTTTATTCAAATTTCTCAATTTTACACCAAAATTAATGAATTTACACCAATTAATACACCAGTGTGCTACTTGAGATGTCATATAAAAATCCTTGATAAAAAGATAATCGAGTGTGAACAAACCGACCCTAAGACCATTATTAACTGTCCTGCCATAGAACCGTTTTCTTGATTTCTGAATATCTCGTAAATCACTTAACCGATTTTAACGAAAATTTTTGTGCGAAAACATTTTAAATTTAAAAAACAAGATAGTTTTTGATTTTTTTTTATCAATTTTCTCAAAACGGATGAATGAATTTACATGCAATTTGGTTTTAATACATGGAAAAATAATTTCCTTAAAATTGCATACCAAATATTTTTTTAAAAAACCACAATTTTCAAAAAATAAAATATAAAAATTCTTTGTTATATTTAAAATAAATGGCATACTTCATGTAGAGATTAAAACCATTTAAAAAGGTGTTTTCGTAATTTTAAAATCAACTTTTTTTTACATTTCTTTTAAGGGGTAATAACACCTTGTAAACCACGAAATCGAGCGTCATTTTCATCAGCGTATAAAACAAAGAAGAAATATTATTTTCTTTTGGTGTTTGTTTAGTTAAATTAAGTATATTAATAGGTAACAGAATAGGCTAAATTTAAATTTTTTAATGATGTGAATTTTTTTAAATGGCGGTGTAGTTCAGGATGATAGTAAAATCCTGTGCTCTCATCGGGCGACCAGCTAACTCCTACAGTTTTTAACCGATTGGACTGAAATTTTGTGTGGAGCTTAAATATACTATTTTCTAGTGAAGTACGTAGGATTTTTTTGAAATTTAGATGGTATCATTTATTACTGTAAATGTTGCCGTTGTTTTTTAATAATTTTTTTTTATTTTGGTAATTTTTTTTTAGAAAACTGCCCCTCCCACCTAAACGGGGGGAGATAGACCCCCCTTCCAAAGAAAAAAAATGTTTGTATTGAGCTCCTCTACTTTGGAGTGATTTTCATAAAAAATACCTCGATTGATTGGGAAATAGATATTGTTTATGAATATATTTTTTAAATAGCATGTTGTTTTGAAAACATATACTTTAAATTGATGCCGAAGTTGGGCAAATGACGAAAAAAATGGAATTTTTGAACTTTGACAGCTTATAAATTCTAAGTGGTTTAACCGAGTTATCAAATCCTGGCGCCCAGGTTATCCTACTACGTGCCGAAACAACATTTTTGTTCTATACCTAAAAGTTCGAATTTCTGTATTTTTTTTTTTTTTCTCAGCCAATATTGGAGTGATTTTCATAAAAAATACCTCGATTGATTGGGAAATAGATATTGTTTATGAATATATTTTTTAAATAGCATGTTGTTTTGAAAACATATACTTTAAATTGATGCCGAAGTTGGGCAAATGACGAAAAAAATGGAATTTTTGAACTTCGACAGCTTATAAATTCTAAGTGGTTTAACCGAGTTACATGTTTTATACATTGTTGAAAAGGTATATTTATCTTCTATCAGAAACTGTAAAAAAATCGAAAATGGGTAAAAAATTGTCGAAGCTAGAATTTTTTCAATGGGTGAAGGTCCAAAAAACCGTTTTTGCCCGTAACTTCAGATTTTGGGGGTGTTAGGGGATTTTCAAATACCGTTTCGTATTCAGTGCGACTAGCTCTACAAAACCTGATAGGTCTCCGCCCGCGTATATTTTGAGTGTTACACCGTGTTATTTATTAAATTTTACAGCTTCAGACTGATTTACCGGAGATCCTTATTATAGATCATACTTAGGTCCTCGGATCTTCAAAGCACAGTTTGCAAGAATTGTTCATTAAGGCAAGACAACAGCATTTAGTTTCTTTATATCAGTATGTCTTATTTCAATTCAATCAATGTATTTTTGAAATAAGTTATATTAAAGTCAATATATTTTAAATAACAAGTTCAAGTCGTTTAAATATGTTTTTAAACTAAAGTTACTGCGTTTTTATTAATTAAGATATTGCTGTTGAATTAAACAAAACTGGGTATACTACCTAAGCAGATTAAAAGAGATAATTGTAAGATGGTAAATTCTGAATTTGTTTCAATAAATCAAAATTTCGTTTACCACTCACAAGAAATATTATTTTCATATTAAACTAGATGGCCTTATAAAAACGTTTTTCTGCCCTTCCTACGAGAAGGATAAATTGATATACATACATACATACATAAATATCTAACCTACATTTACAATTTTGACTGAGAATAAGAATAGCTAGTAAGAAGTAAAATAGTAATAATTGTCCAAGACAATCCAAAATAACTTGCCCGTCATTCGTTGAGACGAAATTGCAAAATTCGACTGATACCAAATCAATCTGTCAATTGTTAACATAAACATTCTCTATTAGGTACTACTAGCAGCATTTTCTTGGATCTATTTTCTATAGATGAATCTTTGAGCAAATACAACTCCAACGCTTATCATATTAGCTAAAGTTTCTTCACATAGCGCCTATGTCGCGTTTATGGCCCAAAAGTCTTCTAGATGCCGAAGCGAGTAAAAAAAATGCATGACTGGGTCGCACGTTCTTCCTCTTATGGTTAGAGTTCTATAGAATGTTTAGGCTTTTTATAAACTTCGTAAAAGAATAATTTTAATTTAATTTTATCATTAATCTTAAGGGGTAATAACACCTTGTAAACCACGAAATCGAGCGTCATTTTCATCAGCGTATAAAACAAAGAAGAAATATTATTTTCTTTTGGTGTTTGTTTAGTTAAATTAAGTATATTAATAGGTAACAGAATAGGCTAAATTTAAATTTTTTAATAATTAATTTTTTTTTAGAAAACTGCCCCTCCCACCTAAACGGGGGGAGATAGACCCCCCTTCCAAAGAAAAAAAATGTTTGTATTGAGCTCCTCTACTTTGGAGTGATTTTCATAAAAAATACCTCGATTGATTGGGAAATAGATATTGTTTATGAATATATTTTTTAAATAGCATGTTGTTTTGAAAACATATACTTTAAATTGATGCCGTTGGGCAAATGACGAAAAAAATGGAATTTTTGAACTTTGACAGCTTATAAATTCTAAGTGGTTTAACCGAGTTACATGTTTTATACATTGTTGTAAAGGTATATTAATCTTCTATCAGAAACTGTAAAAAATTGTCGAAGCTAGAATTTTTTCAATGGGTGAAGGTCCAAAAAACCGTTTTTTGCCCGTAACTTCAGATTTTGGGGGTGTTAGGGGATTTTCAAATACCGTTTCATAATCAGTGCGATTAGCTCTACAAAACCTGATAGGTCTCCGCCCGCGTATATTTTGAAACCTCATTTTTGTAACACCGTGTAATTAAAAAAAAAGTACATACCGCGTGCGTTTGGTATAATCCTTCTTATTAAAAGATTTGCAATCAAGCTAGTTAGAGAAAACTTTACCCAACATTGCCAGCATAATTCATAATAATTACTAGACTTTTATGACTTAATCCCAAGACTAAATCATAAAACTATAATCAAATATATAATGTGGAATGCAAAAACGCACCCACTGACAGAGTAGTTAAAAAAAAAAAGTCACCTCGTTTGTCGTTACCCTATCTCTCCATCATCATCAACATCATTGTTGTCGCCGATATCTTCAACATCCCATCTAAACTCTTAAACCATTTGCCATGCTAGCCTCATTCCTCGGTTATATGTATACTATTTGTCTTGAGATTTCCAAAGTCAGTGATACCAAAAGCTTAGTGACCACAATAAAAAACTATGTTAACTCCGCCATGCCAGTCGGACACGCTTGGTAGGCTTTTGGTCAGGTTGGTTTTTTTTTTTTTTAGTTATGTAATTGAAAATTGGGTTGTATAGTGTACAGAGTGTGCTGCGAACTTGTTTATTGCTAACTAATTTCCTATGAATCTTGCATATCTGTACTGAGTCAGGAGGGGCTCGTCGTCCACGGAGTTGTCGTTGGTATGTCAGTTGGTAGTGTAGGGTGGGAAATGAGTGTGCCACAAATGTGCAAAATATGATGTAATTTTTAGCGAGTGGGTACAGCAGTACCAAGACTGATTTCAATTTATTGTTTTTTTTTTTGTTACTCTAGTGGGAGAGATGAAAAACCATGTGGAAATGAAGCTGATAATAAAAAAAAATCTACATAACAGTTTTTGCTTAAATGGACAACAACTGACAACATTATGTTGGATATAATTTTTAATGTTTTTCCTATCAAAGTTGAGTGATGGAACATGTAGGTATCATAAAAGACAAATTTAATGTCAATAATTAAGCAAGGTGCAATCAATTAAGGCTGGGTGGGTGGTGTTTCAAAATTTCAATTAAAGTACATTGGTTTTAGTTGATGATATCAATCACTTGATTGAAATACCTAAAAAGGGTTTGGCCAATCCAAATTTTCTCAGTCTCTTCATACTTTTTTCTTTAAAAACCTGTTTCAATATATTACAATATTCAAAAGATTTGATTAATACTGAAAGGTCTGCAATGTTCATTCATGAAACATAAAAACCAGATAAACAATCTTTTTTAATTGTTATTGATAAAGTGTCATCACTTCATCTGCATCACAATTATTGAATTCTTTTAAATTCTTTCATTCTGAATGAATCAATTTGACTTGTAAATAATAGCTTACACGTGCGACAAACTGCCATTGTTTGTCATAAAATATAATTGTGACAGTATAATTTTTTTTTTTACATAATTAATTATAATTATTTACTTACGTTATCAACATTATGTGTTTTATGTGACTCGGTGGGCAATACTGCGATTTTCAAAAAATTAAAAAAAAATTACAAAAACGAAAAGTTTCTTACGCAAGTTTAAAAAAAAACTATGCGATTGAAACTTTTTTCTTTTGATCTGACTCAGATTATCCGGTTTTTGTTATTTTCTTATCCAGAAAAATGTTCATTACTGAAATATTAAAATAAAAAAAATTTATTAAAATAGATTCGGAAAGTGTACCTAAATCTTCCTTTAAATTGTGCACATAGGATTTTAAAGTACAGCAAAGCTATTTAATAAAAAAAATAAGATACTAGTCTAGAAATAACCATGAAATAAAGGAATGGAAAATTATAGTGACAAAATGACAGTCTACCTCAGTCTAGGATAGTTTCCACATTTTCAGGATATAATTTTTATATAGAAGAATTCTTTGAGGGCAGGAAAACCTATTTATAGTTAAAGTTGAAGATTTAAAATCGAGTTGATTTTTATTTACTTTTATTTCAAAAATATAAATTTAAAGCAACACCTTCCTTTTGAAGTAAAGAGTCAGTAGCAGGGTTCGGACTTCAGTTTCAAAATTTCGAAGCAAATTTGAAAAAAAAGTAAAGTAGATCCAAAATTTCGGAAGTAGATTTCAAAACTAAGCTTTCAGAACATTTATTCACAAAAATGTATTCTAAGAAAATTATTTTTTAACAAACTTATTTTTCTTTACTTTTTTTATTATGATCTTTTCTAAAAAACTTTTCGCATCTCGTGGTTGTAACGGTGCTTTAGTGTAAAAAGGTTAATTCAGCATAATCTTACAAATTTTTGATCAGGAATTCTTCAAAATCAGTCAAAATTACTTTGATAAACTTTATTTTTATCTTGAATTCGAAGAATAATTGACCTCCATTCATCTTTTGAGATTTCAGTTGAGCTTTATTTCTCAATGCCTCGACTAGATTTAAAATTGAAGTTGAATCCCTTTCTCTAAATTTATTATTTGAAAAATATTTTTCAATCAAGAAATAGAAGTAGATTCTGAAAAAGAGAAGTAGGGAAGTAGATTTTATTTTTTTCCCATAATCGAAGTAAATCTACTTCGATCGAAGTAAAGTCCGAACCCTGGTCAGTAGGTTCTCAAAACTCATACATTTTCATTATGTATTATGTACCTACTTTAATTTCAATCGCATTTTGATGGAAAACTATAATAGCTACCTGTCAAAAACTTTAATCTTTGCCACAAAGCCTAGCAGTGTTGAATTATGATTGACAACTTTATAATAATGACAGTCAAGTCTTGATTTTCTAATTTATTTTGTTCTAATGATAGTGTTTCGTCAACAATTATATTGAACTTGCAAATGAGGTCGTGTTGTTTAAAAGATGGTAATGTGTAACATTTTTCATTTGGTCAACTGGGCCCTGAAGAATAATTCCGTTTTATTTTATTTCTTATGCGACTCATATGCTTGTTTTAATAAAATATGCTTGGTTTAATAAACCCAAAAAAGACATGCATGTCCTGACTAAACCCCTAGTCCTAGAAAAATGGTTTATAGGGGAGAAGGGGATACATTTGGCACTTAGTTTTTAAAGGTCTGTATTTTCGAAAACTGTTAATTTTTTCCAATGTTTTGTTTTGTATTTGATTTATTGACTATTCAAGATTATACTAACAGTAATTTTTTTTGTTTTACCATATTACACAACATTTAAAAAAAATAATGTTTTCTAAAAAAAGTCATTTTGTCAAAAGTGCCCCGGGACCAGGGCACATTTGACTTTAAAAGGGGTACATTTGACAATAGTGGATTAAACCCCACATCGTGTGCATTATATTTTTAAAACTATCAGCGAATCTTGCTTGTCTATTGTTTGATTAGAAAAAAAAAATAAAGAACAGAACTGTTTTTCTTTTTTTTCAATAACTAATACTATTTTTTTACAAAGCTGGTTTTAATTTACTTAATTTTAAGCTAAGTGCTATCAAAATATTAATTCACCATTAAAAAAACTGTTTTATTAGGTTCAGAAATCACATACATACCGGTGGTCAAAAATTAGATCAGAAATACAGAAAACACGAAAACACGTGGTACTTCGCGAAAAGTTAATGAAAGACTGCGAAATTTCGCAAAATTTCTTTAAATCAAACTAAGCTTCTTTCTTCATCCAAACTATTGTTAACCCTCTTTTTTGTGACGTGATAGGCACACAGGTGCGAATTTGGTTTATACTTTTTCATGTCGCTAGAACTTTTTTCGGTCACAATATTTTATGGAGAATCAAGTATGAAATTGATGTAGAATATTCCGAGGAATTCGAATATTGTATTCACAATTCCGAAAAAAAATATTTTCACCCTTATAAAGAGACTTTTTTTTGACCACTTTTTTGAAAAATCGTAATTTTTTTATTTTTGTCCTGCCAAATTCGCACCCGTGTGCCATCAGAGGGTTAATTAAGGGCACGATCATACCGAAAAACGCAAAGTCAAAAGTGCCCCGGTTTCAAATGTACCCCCGCTTACCCTACCTTTTTTGAAAAGGGTGTTTAATGTAGAATAGAACCTCATCAAAAAACATTTAGATTACCTATATCAAAAAAATGGCCTTATAAGTCAACATATACCTACCTATTTCAAATGAGAAAAAACTTAACCCCTCTTGGGGCGCCATCTAGCGTCAGAATAAAATTCTGAAAAAAATTGGGGATTTTTTTTATTATTTAGAAACAGTTTTTCCACTTAGTAACTTGATATATCCGAAAAAAACCTAAATAACGAACGCCCTATTACTTACATACATTAAACAAAGTTTCAACTTCGAATTCACTGCTTAGGCTTTTATGAATCCAAATATTTCAAGAATTCAGTTCAATACCACCGTTTAGGTTTAGGGCAATGAAAAAACTACTAGTTCTTGGTCATGTAATTGAGACCATGTCTAATTTACACACTTGACATGACACTGCAAGTCATTGCAATGGAAATGGAAACTACACTGCATTTATTCAAAAAGTGTGTGGGTCAAGAAAAAAACAAACTGTCTTTTGTTCAAACGGCATTGAAAAATACCTTTACTAGACAAAAAACAATATTGACCTTAAAAAAAAAAATGCAAAAAAAAAAAAAACAAAATACAATTCATACGAATTTATTGCACAAAACATAATGCGACAACGTATACATAGGTACTGACATTCGTCATTATTTTGATTTATGGTCAAATCACTGTCAATGAATTTGTTTTGTTTTTTTTTTGTTGATATTTTTTTAAGCGTTGACTTTTACAACAATCCAGGTGTTAACATTTTTATTTTGTTTAGTTTATTTACTTTTTTTAGACATTTTTTTTTTTTTTTGCTCGGAACAAAAAAAGTCATCCGTTTAATGTTACATTTTGACAGGTGCGCTATTGTTTTCAAACTTATTGTATAATTATATTTATGTAATCTTTTATGTTAAGATGAGCTGTAGGAAAAAAACTTACTTAAGATTTATTTGAAAGTTGTAATGTGTAGATACCTACACAGTTCGAGTTAAAATGTAATACGAGGATTTATTTAGAACCATCGACGCGACGCACAATGGGCCCAAAGGACCATTTGCGTCCTTATATTCAGAATGTGATTTTGTGTTAATTTAGCCTACTCACATTTATTGGAAAACTCGCGATATTTAACCCCTCGGAAACCATATAAAGCCGCGATTTAAAGCTGCCAGACTTTTGAATTCAATATTAAAACGCATAAGGCTATAAAACTGCATACTCACATTTTGGTTATACCTCCACTTCCAAAATTTGCTGTGGGCTCTTAGACTTATTATATGAACCCGAAATTGAAGATATTTGTATTTTGAACAATGCTGTCATTGTACTATTAGAAAAAGTCTAAGGTAGCAGAAAAATGTTAGAATTTAATATTGTAATTGTTGAAAAAAATTTCATCTATGGAAAAAGTTACATAGAGATTTTATTTACTGATTTTAATTTTCCTCGAAGATTTTCAAAAGAGCAGTTTAAAGTATTTAATTAAGAAGGATTTTCGTGAAAATTGACAACCAGTTTATTTTTTTTTTTTGTGAATTCTTTTTTTGCTCTTTTCTCAAAAGCGTAGTGTTTCGACTATTTCACTTTGCCTTACAAACAACTTTATTTAAAATGAATATAATCAATATTTTTCTTATAATTTTTCAATAAAATAGCTTTAATTTAAAATAACGTAACACAAACAAACTACATTGAAATGTATTTTTTCTTTATTTTATACTCATAAAAATAATCAAGTAATTTTGAGACACGAAAGGAAGGTCTTTATAAAATTAAGAAAATAGTTTTATCTTATTTTGCAAATTTGAGAAAATTATCTTTTAATAGTAGGAGATCCCGCCATAGGACGACCTACCCTCATCGTTATACCAGTTGAGAGTTATATTTTCTGAAAGCTAGTGTCTAAGGAAATAAATTGCACATGGGTTGCCAAGCGATATCCTGTCAAGGCATAGGGTTGCCAGGCCTTAAAGTTCATTTTTGCAAATTTTTGAAAATGCGACCCTGCTTAAATGGCAAGCCTAAGAGTTATAAAAAAAATATAATGTCATAGGAAATTTAATTTAAAAATTTTGATTTTCAGGATTTTTTAAAATTTGAAGTTTGAGTAGGGTAAACAAAGGTAAATTTAGAAAAAAGGCAAAAATCTATTTTCTAAACAAAACGTGATAGAAATAAAATTGAAATTGGAATCGATAGATATTATAAATATATGAAAGCCACACACACAAATAAAAAATGTAAAAAATCTACAACGCGAGATATAGTCTTTTTAGAGTCATGATACTCCAATTCGATATTTGAGAAATAATTCACCAAAAATCAGAATGAACGATTTTTTAAATAATTTTTATGTGATAAGTTAGGAAAAATAAAATAACTTGACACGTGTCTGTCAAATTTTTAATTTAACTTTCCGTTTTTGCAAGGGGATTTTTTGAAAAGGAGCTTATTTTCGTATTTCAACATATTAAAGGAAAAAATCCCGTCATGGGACGACCTATCCACCTCATTATACCAGTTGAAAGCTATATTTTCCTAAGGGTAGTGTCTAAAGAAACAGTTTGCACATGGGTTGCCTAGCGATATCCTGTCAAGGCATAGGGTTGCCAGGCCTTAAAGTTTATTTTTCATTATTTTTGAATACGCCACCCTGCTTATACCCAAAGCCAAAGAGTTGTAAAAAAAATATTATGTCACAGGAAATTTAATTTGAAAATTTTAATTTTCAGGATTTTTTAAAACTTGAAGTTTGAGTAGGGTAAACAAAGGCGAACTTAGAAAAAGGGCAAAAATCAATTTTCTAAACAAAACGTGATAGAAATAAAATTGAAATTGGATTCGATAGATATTATAAAAATATAAAAGCCACACATACAACAAAAAAATGTAAAAAATCTACAACTCGAGATATAGTCTTTTTAAAGTCATGATACTCCAATTCGATATTTGAGAAAAAATTCACCAAAAATCAGAATGAACGATTTTTTAAATAATTTTTATGTGATAAGTTAGGAAAAATAAAATAACTTGACACGTGTCTGTCAAATTTTTAATTTAACTTACCGTTTTTGCGAGGGGATTTTTTGAAAAGGTGCTTATTTTCATATTTCAACATATTAAAGGGAAAAATCCCGTCATGGGACGACCAATCCACCTCATTATACCAGTTGAAAGCTATATTTTCCGAAGGGTAGTGTCTAAAGAAACAGTTTGCACATGGGTTGCCTAGCGATATCCTGTCAAGGCATAGGGTTGCCAGGCCTTAAAGTTTATTTTTGCAAATTTTTCAAAATGCGACCCTGCTTATATGGCAAGCCTAAGAGTTATGAAAAAAATATAATGTCATAGGAAATTTAATTTAAAAATTTTAATTTTCAGGATTTTTAGAAATTTGACATTTTAGAAGGGGAAACTGAGGTAAATTTAAAAAAAGGTCAAAAAGCTATATCCTTAACAAAGAGTGGTAGAAAAAAGATTGATACTGGAATCGATAGATATTGTTAAATTATATAAGTCACACATACAAACCAAAAATGTAAAAAATCTGCTACTCGAGATATTGACGTTTAAAAGTCAAAACCGTGAAATTCGATGTTTGAGAAATAATTCACCAAAAATCAGCGCGAAAGGTATTTGAAATAATGTTTATGTTATTAGAGAGCATAAATAAAATAACTTGACACGTATCTGCCAAATTTTTGATTTGACTTAGTTTTTGGTTCCTGTGTATTTTTGAAGAATAACACCGAAACAGTGAATTGAATTTTAAAAATCTGTAATTCTTCAAAAATACACAGGAACCAAAAACTAAGTCAAATCAAAAATTTGGCAGATACGTGTCAAGTTATTTTATTTATGCTCTCTAATAACATAAACATTATTTCAAATACCTTTCGCGCTGATTTTTGGTGAATTATTTCTCAAACATCGAATTTCACGGTTTTGACTTTTAAACGTCAATATCTCGAGTAGCAGATTTTTTACATTTTTGGTTTGTATGTGTGACTTATATAATTTAACAATATCTATCGATTCCAGTATCAATCTTTTTTCTACCACTCTTTGTTAAGGATATAGCTTTTTGACCTTTTTTTAAATTTACCTCAGTTTCCCCTTCTAAAATGTCAAATTTCTAAAAATCCTGAAAATTAAAATTTTTAAATTAAATTTCCTATGACATTATATTTTTTTCATAACTCTTAGGCTTGCCATATAAGCAGGGTCGCATTTTGAAAAATTTGCAAAAATAAACTTTAAGGCCTGGCAACCCTATGCCTTGACAGGATATCGCTAGGCAACCCATGTGCAAACTGTTTCTTTAGACACTACCCTTCGGAAAATATAGCTTTCAACTGGTATAATGAGGTGGATTGGTCGTCCCATGACGGGATTTTTCCCTTTAATATGTTGAAATATGAAAATAAGCACCTTTTCAAAAAATCCCCTCGCAAAAACGGTAAGTTAAATTAAAAATTTGACAGACACGTGTCAAGTTATTTTATTTTTCCTAACTTATCACATAAAAATTATTTAAAAAATCGTTCATTCTGATTTTTGGTGAATTTTTTCTCAAATATCGAATTGGAGTATCATGACTTTAAAAAGACTATATCTCGAGTTGTAGATTTTTTACATTTTTTTGTTGTATGTGTGGCTTTTATATTTTTATAATATCTATCGAATCCAATTTCAATTTTATTTCTATCACGTTTTGTTTAGAAAATTGATTTTTGCCCTTTTTCTAAATTCGCCTTTGTTTACCCTACTCAAACTTCAAGTTTTAAAAAATCCTGAAAATTAAAATTTTCAAATTAAATTTCCTGTGACATAATATTTTTTTTACAACTCTTTGGCTTTGGGTATAAGCAGGGTGGCGTATTCAAAAATAATGAAAAATAAACTTTAAGGCCTGGCAACCCTATGCCTTGACAGGATATCGCTAGGCAACCCATGTGCAAACTGTTTCTTTAGACACTACCCTTAGGAAAATATAGCTTTCAACTGGTATAATGAGGTGGATAGGTCGTCCCATGACGGGATTTTTTCCTTTAATATGTTGAAATACGAAAATAAGCTCCTTTTCAAAAAATCCCCTCGCAAAAACGGAAAGTTAAATTAAAAATTTGACAGACACGTGTCAAGTTATTTTATTTTTCCTAACTTATCACATAAAAATTATTTAAAAAATCTTTCATTCTGATTTTTGGTGAATTATTTCTCAAATATCGAATTGGAGTATCATGACTCTAAAAAGACTATATCTCGCGTTGTAGATTTTTTACATTTTTTATTTGTATGTGTGGCTTTCATATATTTATAATATCTATCGATTCCAATTTCAATTTTATTTCTATCACGTTTTGTTTAGAAAATAGATTTTTGCCTTTTTTCTAAATTTACCTTTGTTTACCCTACTCAAACTTCAAATTTTAAAAAATCCTGAAAATTAAAATTTTTAAATTAAATTTCCTATGACATTATATTTTTTTTATAACTCTTAGGCTTGCCATTTAAGCAGGGTCGCATTTTCAAAAATTTGCAAAAATGAACTTTAAGGCCTGGCAACCCTATGCCTTGACAGGATATCGCTTGGCAACCCATGTGCAATTTATTTCCTAAGACACTAGCTTTCAGAAAATATAACTCTCAACTGGTATAACGATGAGGGTAGGTCGTCCTATGGCCGGATCTTAGACTATAAGATACAAAAGTTACAGATTTTTCAGACGTTATAGCCTAGTCAAAATCGTTTTGTTTTTTAGCTTTGAATAAACGTTTTATACTTAAATAAAATAATTAGCTAAAAAAAAACAGTGTGTCAAATAATTTATTAAACATTTCAGGTAATATGTTCCTAATTTGAGTTAATTATTTTCAGACTCGAAGAAATGACAGATTTTTGGAACGCCATAGTCGAACCAAAATTGTACTTTTTGAACTTTGCTTAACTTTTCAAAGCTAAAAAAATAATTTGCATTTAAAAAAAACTACGCTCAATGATTTCTGATACATTAAAGATTATATGTTCCAAATTTGGTTTAATTATTTCAGGAGACAAAAAAGTTACAGATTTTTTAAAAACCCAAATCAAGCGAAAAACGTACTTTTTGAACTTTGACTAATTTTTAAAAGTTTAAAAACAATTTTAATTTAAAAAAAAGTACATTGATGATTCGTTATATATCAAAGGTAATATATTCCAAATTTGACGCTATCAGTTTTATACATATTTGCGTGAAATAAGAAATTTAAGATTAAATATGCAAACGAATGCTTAGTTTGCAACGTTTAGAAATTGAAATAATTTGTTAATCACTAAAGGATGATTAGAAAATTGGGCCTAGAACTACCTGAAATAAAGTAAATGAAGTTAAGGTAGGTATCCCAAATTTCATACAAAAATGGCGACAAAAAAAAATCTATGAAGACCTCCTTGTATACACAAATTCATCTTCAGATCCCCACCACCCTTAAGAAAACTTAAATTCTGACACTTTTTTGAATTAGGTACAGGTAGAAAAATAAAAAAAAATGCACGACTGGGTCGCACGTACTTGCTCTTGTAGTTCAAAGTATCTTTATCTTAAATATCTATTGGAAATTAAAGATTTTGTTTAGTGTCGAGAAAAAAAATTAAAGAAAAAATCGAAAGTTGAAAAAAAATCCAAAATTAAAAAAAAAAAAATTTCAAAAACTTTTTTTTTAAATTTGTTTATAGATTTTACACTTCAAAGTGATGTCTTAAAATTTTGAATAAAATTGACTTGTGCTTTGATCAAATATATGAACTTGAAAAATGTCAATTTTTGAAAAACGGCAACGCCATATTTCCGTTCTCCGAATTTTTTGAGAAAAACTAAAAACGCAGTTTTGTTAGAATCAATAAGAGTATCGTTAGAGCCGTTTTCGAGAAAATTGCAATACTTCGAAAACGGTATATGGGAGTATAGGTTAGGTTAGGTTAGGTAGAAATGGCTGTCAGGAAAACAACTGACACACTTAGACCATTTATTGGTCAGTTGTGATACCATGATTTTGTGAGGAAATTCCTCACTAATTAAACCAGTTGGAGCTTTTAATAAAGCGGTGAAGGTTGAAGATGTCAGTATTGATTATATGGGAGTATACCTAGGGTATTACTCAAAAATCATCTGTACCAAGTTTTAAGTAAATCCATCCATCCGTTTAGGCCCTAGCTCAATGTACAGATGGACGCACAGACGCACAGACCGACGGACGGCATGACGAAAACCACTTTTTTGATCTTCTCCATAATCGTAATGTTGGTTTTGATTAAAACCTCGAATTTTTTTTTCTGCACGAAACCAATACTTGCCCTATAGAGCAAGTAATAAATAATTTTGAAGACAAAACAGGGGTATTTCTTAACAAAAAAAGTGTTATTTACTTTTGTATAGTATAGCAGAAATGAAGAGAATTTTAAGGTGTCTTTTATCGGACTTTTTTCAAAATTTTGATAGAAAGTGCTCAAAAGAAAAAAAAATTGTTTTAATACATTTTTCCACTTTATTTGTTCAGCTTGTAAGTTTTTTAATATTCAGAATATCGTAAAAACGCGAAATTTAATTTTCTATTTTTTTTGTATCACCAAATTTTACCTAGGATGAATAGAAGTCGAGATATTTAATAAAAATTAAAATCCAAGATGGCAGTCAAAAGGTGAATTTCACGAGTGCGAAAAATTAGGGTAATGATATTCAGCCAATTATCGATTATGTAAAAAAAAATTTGGGGGTGGTATAAACTACTCAATATATAAATGCACTGCACTATAGTAGAAATAGTAGCGATTCTTATTAAAATAACCTACCTTGAACAACTGTCAAATTTTAGCAATATTTTAGCACATATTTAAAACATTTAATGCAATTGAACTCAAATTTCAAATGTTCAAATGTCAATCATTCTTTAAAGAACATTTAATTTCAACTTCTCTTGTAATTTTTTTAATGTGAAGTAAGTTAAGAGTTTCATTGAATACAAAGAACAGTTCACTTTTATAAGTATATATCTCAAGATATTTTAAGATTTCACAACATTATAACCAGTTATTCCCTTATCCTAAAATCTAAAAATTTACAATCACCTCACGTTCCTGACCGAGTGAGTGCAACTTAAAAAACTGTTGAAATTTTGCCAGAATCTGTCAATTTTTTTTTTCAGTTTTTTTGTTGTAATTTACTTTAAATGGCGTTAACCGAAATAATGCAAATTCACGTGCCATGAGTCAGTTTAAAAAAAAATTCAACATTCCATTCGAGGACTTAAAGTACAAAATAAAAATATAAACCGAACAGACAGACAAAATAAACTTAATAAAAACACTCAAACACAAGCTCAACTAATTTTACATTCATTGAAGCATTTAATAGTTGGTTGGTTAAGTCTCAGATTATTGCCCAACAATCATCAAGGTTTTCTTTTGTCCAAATAATAATCGTCTTCTTCGAAACCATTCACCAGCCAGAGGAGACGGGGCTTTTAAGAGAGTGTATATGTGAAAATTTCATCATACAATATGAAAAATTACACATCAAAATTGTGTGTTTGTACAGCGCAGCGGTGCAACTATGTAGTATCTGCAAAATAAATCATTTTATTTAAACTTAAAGATACGTCATTGATACGATATAACCATCAAATGGCTTGACGGGTGAGGGAAAAACTGTTTTTCGTTTTACTTTACAGTATAAACTTGTCAATGATGCAGATATTGAGTAACCGCTTTTCCGTTTCTCATCACCAACAACAACAAAAACAGAAATAAAAAAAAAAACTTGTAAAACCAACAACAACAACAACTTCAAGCCGAACTTAAGTAAACCAAACCAAAGTCCAGTTGAACAACTTTCATTTTCAATAGAGGCCGTGGCTGATGGTGTTTTTTTCTTGGCTGAATAAAATCATCTAGATTTAACCACAACACAAAAATAATGCATAGTTGGGTACAAATGTACAAGAAGTTGTATCAGATACAAGACAACATGGAACAAGTTTGGTTGGAGTACAAAAAGTGCGTTTTTATTTTGCACCCAAACACTCTCGTTCATTCCAGTGCAAATTTTAAACTGCGAATAAAGCGAGCAGATAAAAAAAAAGTTTTTTTTCGAGAAAATAAAAGAAAATGATCGAATTACAAAACAATATTCAAAAACACATGACCGGATCCAGAATGCAATTGAAAATTTAAAAAAAAAAAAAAAAAAAAGTGGATGAACCAACCCGCACGCTGAATCACCTTGTATTAGAGCTACAGTCCAAAGTATTGGAGCGTTTTGGTTAGATAAGGCTGGGTATGTTTTTTGGGAGATTCTCTATAGGCAAAATTGAACAAAGTGAAAAAGCTTATTCAAAATAACGACTCTAAGACCCGATTTATTCACACTCCATTAAATTTAAAGTCGTCATTAAAAAAGGGAAATTTTAAAATTTGTACGCTATTTGACAGTTTTATAATTTTTAATGGAGCCTTTAAATATAATGGAGATTGAATAAATTGGGCCTAACACTGGTTTAAAAAAAACTATGATATTTAGCAAATTAGGTACAATTTTTGAAAAATAAAAATGTTTTTGGACCATTAACTACCGTACCTGTCACAGAACCGTTTTTTTTTTTTTTTTTTTTAATTTCTGACTTTTTCTTACATAAATGATTTAAATTTGAATGTATTTTTTGTTAATGTCTTAAGATTTTCAAGTTTCGCAAAGTTGTCTTACAAATTTTTGTTTTTGAAAAATGAATTTTTTGATAAATTATTTTTAAATATTGTTCTTATTTGTCGAACAGTTATTTCTAAAGAAAAAATTATTTTGAATTCAAAAAATTTTATTATAAAAACAAAATTTTTAAAACGGTTCCTACAATCTTTGAAAAAAAAAAAATATTTTCTTTATTTTACAAGAAATTAAATGGCATATTTAGTTTGAAGAATAAAACCTTTTAAAAAGATGGTTTTGTTATTTCGAAACCAGTTTTTAAATTCTTTTTAACATTTTTCATTACAATAATAATAAAATTAGATTAAAATTTTTGACTTATGCATGTATGCTGTAAAAAACTCAAAAATTAGAGCAAATTAGTATAAACGTGTGACCCAGTCATAAAAGCTTTAAGAATTTAAGCAATTTGAATTCTAAGTGCTTGCTGTTATACTAGCTGTTGATTTGAATAAAAGAATTTTTATGTGAAATAGGCTAAGAATAATTTTAATTTAATTTTAAAAAATATTTAAAAACATAGTTTTAAAAGATTTTGACTTCCAAACCAAGCCTTCCATTTGATTTCTAGTTTGACATAAAATTTTAAGATTTAAGAAAAAAAAAATAATTTCAAATTCGTTAAAGGCATTTACAAAAAAAAAATTGTATACACAAAATTTTCAAAAAAAAATTCTTATGCCATTCAATAGAAATAGTTGAAAGACACACAAAATTTAAATTTAAATTTTTCTTGGACCCATGGACATGTTGATTTTTCAAAATAAATTTATTGTTTGATTTTCATTCTTAGTAGTTTTTTTTTAAATGAAAATATGAATTTTCAAATTTTATCTGCTGCTATGAAATGTTAATAAACCAAAAAAATGCTATGAATTTTGTAATTTCTTCTCAAAATTATCTAGTTGTTCCTGTAAGATACAAGTAATAACACTGGTCGGGAGCAACTATATTATGTGATTTTAATTAAGTTTAGTTACTTAAAGGTGTTGCAGTTCGTCAAAAGTTGGTACCCAAACACCGCGTTTTTGATCTATTAATATTCAATTAGGCACCAACTTCGAAAACGTGACTATGGCCAGTGCAATTTTGACTTTGGATTCGGAATCAGACTAAGGAGTTGTAACTACGCTTAAATTAGAAAATTGAAAAAAGTCCGAAAATTTGGCCTATTTTCCTAAAAAAAAAAACACTTCATTATATTATTTAATGAAATTTTGCTATCATTAAGCCATAATCAATAATAACGAATATTTTTGTTGCTATATTTGTTTCTCCTACTTTAGTTAGTCCAGCCCTGGTTAAACATACCAGGTGGTGTTGGCATTTTGCCGACTGGCAACATGTTGCTGTGACGACGTCAATCTGGGAGTGAGGTAAGGTGGCACAAGGTCGTCTCTTAGTTTGTTGACGTTTCGGGAAGCGAAAAATAATTATTGTTGTCTTTTGCTTGTGCAATACACAAGCTTATGGCTTGATACTGCAGATTTCAAGCTGAAATTTTCAGCCACAAAGTAAACCGCAATGATGCTGAGTCTTGGATTTCGTTAAATGTCTCGCTTCATCGTCATCATCATCAGCAACTGCACTAACCAGAAAAGAGAGGAAAATTTTAGCAAAAATAATTTCCACTGAATTTGATACGATAAGCTGCATCATGAGATGCATTTTGTGTGTGGAACTTTTTCGAATGACAACTTGGAGCTGAAGTTAAAGCTGACAATTTTATTTTTTCGTTTTGTCTCTCACTTTTTGGTATTACTTCACGAATGATTGCTAGTTTGTGATGATAAAGCGATGAAGAATGAAAATAAAAAAAAAATAAAAACAAAACAAAACTCAGCTTATGCAGTGTGTGGTTTTCTTGGAAATGTTTTTTTTTTCTGTTTTTGTATTTTCTTGAACGTTCGAGAGTCTTGAGAAATTTTCAGAGATTCAGCAGAAAAATATGACATCCGTATGTGAAAACTAGGTCAGTTGGATGTAAACAAAAGTAAATAGCTTTATTTATTTTTTTTTTGACATAACCTATAGCCAATGTCGTTCGTCGTTGTAATAACATTTCGTTGTACTGTGATGAAGGTGGTGATTTTAATGATAGATGGGTTGAGATATTGATTTTAAAAGCTAAGTTATAAAAAGAAATAGTTGTTTACCGTTAGTCTGTACAATAAGTACCTTTAGGTTGTTTTTTTTAATTTCTAGGGCTTCACCAGTTATATCGTTTCTGTCTGTACTATACATTTGATGGGTGTTGGATTTCATGAAAAGTTTAAAAATTTTATTTTTAATGTGGAAAAACGGGATTGAGTCATAATAACAAATTACATGAATGACTGAGGTTTCATTTTGTTTAGTTTATATTTTTTTTTTTTGTGATTTATATACGTAAATCATGATACTTTGGTATTTAAAGTTTAATTTTTCTTTTTTTTTGTTTTCATTTTACGGGTTTCCTACAATCATTATTTCGTACAATGCAAGTGTCTAACATGGGTTGACTGTTGAATTTCTGAAAAGGAAATGAAAAAATAATTTTTGATATTCAAAATGCCAAGATTTATTACTTTTAAACATTTTTTTTTAAGTGCGTTTCCTATTAATCACGTTTAAAATAAAAATTTTAAAGTAATCCGTGGGTGTAACTAAGATTTGTTTACAAAGATGTTAATTTTTATATGGAAATTAACCTTGAATTTTTGTTTGAGTTTGGCCATTCTCATATTTGGTTTTTTATATTTTTTTTGGAAAAATGAGTAAGACAAGTGAATTTCAAATGGGGATTGAGTTTTTCTTAAAAGAAGAATAATAAAACTTAGCAGAAAAAGTATAAAATCATTCCCTATTGCCTTTTTAACAGACCAATTGCCATAGTTACAGAACTTCTCCACAAATATTTTCGTTTTGCTTAGGCCTTAAACTTTAAATTGAGGGGAAAAAAGGTAAATATTTGCATTACTTTCGTGCTATTCGTCGTTATAACCAAAAGTCTTCAAATAAGTAGTATACATTAAAAGACAATACAATCTTTCAAAATCGGTTTGTGTTTACTTGTTTGCTGTGACATTACAGGTGGAGCACGCTAAGCTTATTTAGAGACTGTTCAGGGGAACTGGAGAGTATGTGAGAATATGATCTGGAGGGTGGGTAGTATAAGATGTATTAAATGTATCAAGAAGAAGAATCATTGAAGCGAGAACTGGTCCTACTTGAACAACCACTTTTTTTTAAATTAAAAATTAGTAGTTCATTTAAAAACTGTTCTAAAAAATATGATGATATATTATCAAGGAAAATCTACTTTTTAATTATTTTTCAATTCAATATTGGAATTATTGAAAATACTAAATACAGACACATTGAAAATCCTTATTATTACGTGTTTGCTATCAGTAGGGGCTTATCAGACTTCAACTATAAATATTTGTTTTTCACTGTGTTGATATATTTTGGTTTTCATGTACAGTCACTCACGAAATTATTGGGCCAAATCTTTGTCTTGAGTTAAATGACGAAAAAAATGAGGAGGTAATACATAAAATGTTTTGAAAAATCCATATAGATATTCTTCAAACCGTTAGTTTGACAATCAAAGAAAAAAGAAATAATTGTAAAACGCAATCTAAAACACCACAAAATTTTTGGACCAAAAGTCCGTTTTTAACCCACTTCATATAGTTTAAACCAGGTTTTGCGTGCCAAATAATTGATTTTATTCGATTTTCCTTATTGTACAATATTCAGAGTATTTGTAAAAATAACGGTAAATTTCAAAAAATAACGGTAAAGCTTAAATGTAATCCACAATATAACCACAAAACTAAATTCTTGGAAAAAAAAAATAGCTTTATAGGTTACATCTCTTAATAAAATTTTATTTGCAGATGAAAATTAGGTTTTCTTTAAAATATCACTGAATAATTTTGCTACATTTTGTTAGCTTGTAGAGAAGTTAAACTAAACCATTGAATTGAATTGTATTTCCCATTTATTGTAAGTGCTGGAATTTCATTACAAAAATTACATTACAAAAAGATTTTACTGATTTTTAATGTGACGTATACGTGTTTTTTTTTTTATTTCGTAACTTAAAGAATTTTTGTATACAGAATAACATAGAAAAGCAGAACAATAGAATACGTAATTATGTTCATACAGATTTTTTGGTTCATTTACAAAATTTTGGTCTCAAAGAATTTTTGAATACAAAACAACAACTCGTTCCCGAAATATTTTTTGAAAATAAAATCCGCGAAAGATCCAAAAATATTTGCTTTGCTTAAAAAAAAAGAATTAAAATATATCAAATTATTTATTTTTGCCAAATTTCATCAAAATCAAGAATTTCATTCTTTAAAATTGTAAGCAACGGAACTTTTGATAAAGATGCTAAACTTGAAATCGGTTAACGCCAAATAGCAAAGGATTAATTAAACTTAGGTTTTGTTACGTTTTCCGGATTTTTCGATAAAACCAAAAATAATACTTTTATAAAAGGGATACAAGAAATTTGCAAATAAATATTAGTTTCCTTGCCTGTTTTCAGTACAAATCGGGTGAAGATTACTGGAGCGGAGAGACACCCAATTTATTTTATAAACAATGGATTTGAGTAGGTATTAAATAATTTTAATTATTGAAAGATTTATTTTCTTGAATTTATATATGTTTATCTTTATAATCTATACATACAAATATTAAAGATATAGTATTTCTTAAAACAATTATGCAAATTTTCATTAAAAAAAAAAAAACAATTTATTTTTGCTGCTATGACACTTCTTTCTCTTTCTAAAATCCCCCATATTTCTTCAATATTAAAAAAAGACAAGAGTCTTATCTTGTTTTTTAAGTTCTTTGCTTGTTATTAAAATAAGAAAATAATAAAGTAACAAATAAATATATTATTAACATTAATATCAAGTTAAACCAGTTAAATATTGTATAATTTTTGTTAAAAAATTCTATTATTCAAGTTTTGTACGAATATTTTGTAATTTACTGTAAAGTTTAACACAGAATATTTATACTTATTCATTTCTCCAAAAAATTCATGTGTACATATAGAATAGAGAAGTATAGACAATTTATCCAAAAAAAAAAGTTGAATTTAATTTTTAATTTTATAAACAATGGAAAACCAGCAACAGACTTTGCATATTAAATGGCAAAAATGTAGGACTTTTATTTTGGAGGGTTCTTAGAAATTCAATTCACGAAAATTATCTGCACACGACAGTAATTTGTTAATTTTTTTTTTTGGCTTATTTTTTTGTTTTGATGTGTGTATTTTTGTATTCTTGTACCTATTTGATTTAGAAAAGCTAAATCTAACAAATACAGAAACAAATAATCTTAAGAAGGTACTACTGCGCCATTAAAACTTCTGATAAATAAACGATCGATGGCTTTTTAAAAACCACAATGGTATTTTTATTGAACACCGGCTAGTCGTGTGTCGAACAGTGGAACCAAATTCTCAGAAATCTGACCAAAAATTAAATAAAAAAAATTACAATTTTTCTCTCTTTTTGTTTTTTTCTTAACACTTTATTAAGTTCTTTTTTTCAAAAGTGAGGATTTGTGTGCTTAAGTGTGTTTTATCCTTCAAAAATTGAACTTTTGAAAAAATCTTGAGTTTGTACTTGAGTAAACAAAAATTCAATCAATTTCCTTGAAGAGCCAGCCAATGGATTTACCAAAAAAAGCAAAATGTTGATCTTCAATTTTCTTAACTTTTTTGGTATAATTTTTGTTCTAACTTTTCGTTGTTCTGTCCCACTGTGACCCACCTATAGCACATTTCATAGTGAAAAGTAAAAGTTCTCAGTGTGAAAATTGTAATTTTCTCCACAACACCGGGCGCCACTGTTACCTACTATTTCATGGGAATAGATTGAAGTCTCTTACAACTTTCGCCATTGCGGTATAGCGCGTAATGTCTGTGGTACGACCAAAACACCGCACCGGTTTTTTTTTATTTTCAATTTTCGATCTTTTTTCTGTAAAATTTTTCCTTCTCGCATTAATGATGACATAATTTTTTCTTTTTCGCAAAATCCAACTTAAAAACAACAACAACCAAGCCAACCACATGGGACATGGTTTGGTCTAATCTGGCCAGGCGAGGATGCTATGAATGACTGGTATTACTGCTGCTGAGGTTTCGATGAAACTCGTTTCACCGATTGATGCAATTGGATTTTTCCAACAAAACCGACAATTCTTCAATCTGATGCAATTGCAACAACTTAAGACGAAGACACACAACGTCGAAGATGGTGTTAGATAATTTATCCGCAGAAAAAAAAGTTAAAAAAAAAGTTGTGAAAAAAGTAAAAACAAAAAATCAATCAAAAACAAATGTGCTTCCCAAAACCTGCCTGAAGTGTGTAGAAGGATTTAGCGAGAGGTGAAATGCGGTACATAGAGGTTCAGCTACCTGCTAACTCTCGGCCATTTCTGTTCCTGTTGCAGCAGCTATGTAATAATAGTAAAGTTGAAGTGACTAGTTTTTATATGTCCCAATGTTAGTAGAGTTGCAATCAAATAATTACTTAAACGCATAATAATTATTATTATTAGGTAGTAGTATAACTAGATGGACAGTCGGTCGTTTTTGTCGTTAGACGACTTCGCAAAAAAAACCTGTAAATTGCTAAACGTTAGTCTAATGTACGTAATGGAAGTTTTATTTGTATATGGGTAACCAATGCGCAGCGGTGAGAAAAAATAAGGCTGTTTACTATACACAAAGGGTCGACATGTTTGGCCTTTGGGCACCTTTTTGCACTTTTTGACAATTAAAAAGGCATTTAAGAGAAAATAACAACAAACTTTTTTCATAGAGGAGTCTGGGATATGGATGAAACAAAAAATAAAATAATTTTTATTTCAGTATTGGTAGATTTAAAAGTATATTAGTTAAAAGCAAGCTGTAAGAAGATTTTAATTCCTTGAAAAATATTTAGTTGTCATTTCACACAAAAGAGAATAAAGGTATTAATCTACGATACTGGGACAGGGAACGGATTTAATGGGAGTTGCCAGGTTCATAGCCTCCCCAAATTCATTTAAAATTAAATCTTTGTAGGTACGTTTATAAAACCTATTGTTTTACTTGCCTGGAATAAAAAAATTAGATTTTATTAAGCTTTATTTCTGAAATTTTTGAATAAACCCCTTCCCCGTTGCAATACTTTGAAAACTTCAGGAATATTGCATTTTTTTTTGGTTTACCTATACATATATACCCAAACCTAGGGTCTTTAAAATACATACTGCACGGCTTTAGTTAGAAGGAATAGAAATATGGAAAAGAATTTTTTTGGTACAGTGTAATTTTTGTGACTATGACCGTCTGAGGATAAGCTCTTTGTAGATTAAAATAAGAATTATATTGTTTTGCATCATTTTAATTCATTCCGGAAAAATCAGAAAAAATTTAAGAGAATATCTCTTATTCTTATGACTGACGAATATATTCGAATTTTCAAAGCTACTGTAAAATTAATTAAACTGGGCAACAAGTATTTAGTTTTACTAAGTTTGATGAACTTTTCCGAAGGTTTTTAGGGTGATTTTACTCACTCAAAGTTGAAAACAACTTTAGGATTTTTATTTCCAACTTGAGAATTCGATTTAATAAGATAACTGAAAGTTGACGGTTTTAGCTTTTAGTTTTCAAATCTCAAGTTTATCAACTTTGGATTTTCTCGAATTCCGAAAATATCAGAAGTTTGCCGAGCAAACTTGAGATTTTGCTTTAAAATGTCATTTTTTACTTGCGATATAGGTACTATACAGGGTGTCCCAAAAGTAATGGATCAAACGAAATATGCTGATAGGCCAACTTTAGGGCTCTCGGAATTTGGTAACTTGTTCATCCCAAATCCTTACGGTTTTTGATTTAATGCAGTTTTTGTGAAATTTCGAAAAATCCCGACTTTGCAACAG
Organism: Episyrphus balteatus; assembly: GCF_945859705.1. Taxonomy (NCBI): domain Eukaryota; kingdom Metazoa; phylum Arthropoda; class Insecta; order Diptera; family Syrphidae; genus Episyrphus; species Episyrphus balteatus. Next base: position 11,058,408 of record NC_079136.1, read on the forward strand.
TATTTTCCTTCCTCCGATCATAATTGATTTTTGTTTTTTACAATTCTTTCACTAAAACATTGCCAAATAATAAGAAAGAATTACTTAATCAAAGTATTTTTTTATTTCATACGCCATTTTGCTGCAAATTAATTAACAGTTCCATGTTTTATAAGAACTCAATTTCTTAATTTTTGTTCAGAGCAACACCCTGAAAAAAATTAGTATGGCGTGACACAGGTTAATTATTTTAAAAACTTGCAGTGTTATTGCACTTTTCAAAAATGTATAAAAATTTCCAAAGTTAAAATTAGAACGAAAGATATTACAATTTTAATGCAAAAAACAGAGGTTTTCAATTAAAAATAACAAACTGTCTGTCAATCTGTCTGTCTTTCTGTCTGTATAAGGAGCTACAGTATAAACGGATGGACCGATTAATATCAAATTTGGTATGTAGCGTTATTTGGCGACTCTCCAGAGGGGTTTTTGGAAGTAATTTTTTTGCACCAAAATTAACGGTACTTGTCATATACCGATTTTAGTTAAATTCAAATATCTCGAAAACGGCTCCAACGATGTTGTTTAAAAAATTTAAATGTTAGTTTTAAGCTAAAGTCTATCTTCTAATGAAAAAATTTTTGATTTGAAAATCATTATTAACGGTACCTGCCATAGAACCGTTTTTTTTTAAATCCGATTTTCTCCGAAACTGCTTATTCGATTTGTGAAGAAGCATTTATATAATTTAAATATAAATTTTTGAAAAATCAAATTTTAGAAAACGGGACATTGAATTTTTTTGAAATTTTGTTTTTAGATGTTGATTAGTGATTTCTACAAAATGGCACACCAATTTTATTTTAAAACTTTTTTTCCAAAAACTTATTTATAAAAAATTAGTTTTTTAAAAAAACGGCTCTAACGATTTTGAAAATTTTTTTTTTCTAAAAATGCATGTGAATATATCAATCAAAACTGCATACTTGTTTTGGAGGGCAATTTGATTTCAGATTTTATTTTATTTTTTTAAAGAAGGAATTTTATTTTTTTTTTCCAAATTTCTATATAAAAAGTCTTAAAAATTTAAGCAACTTTAACTCTAAGAGCAAGTTCGTGCGACCCAGTCGTGCATTTTATTTATTTTCATTTTTGTTTCAAATGTTGGGTTTAATTTAAAAAAAGAAGAAACTTTTTATTGAAGAATAATTGTAGTTTTTTTGGAAAATTATTCATGTAGGTACCCATTTCTTGGAATAGTGAAGATGATAACTGATGAACCTTTTGTGTCAAAGCAATATTTTGTGACGTAAAAATTGAGATCATCGGTTTTTTTTTTATACAGAATACAATTTTTTTTTGGAAAAGAAGTCAATCGCATATTTGTTAATGTATATATTTTGTTGAATTAATTAAAATAAATAAAAAAGTGTGTGACAAAATTGCTTTTTTTCACAAAAAACCATTGGTTCGGAGTTTCTATTCGTGGCCTATTCAAAATAAAATTTGAAATTGACATTTTATTTTATTAATTGTCACAAATATCCCAGGGATATTTTTAAAACGGCAAGTTGTTCAAGTTTTGGTTCGAAACTAGGTAGCTAAGGAGATAATTATTGAAAAACACAAATTTTCAACTTTCGATTTTGACCTCGAGTTGGAGTTAACTCTCAAGCTTGCCAACTTCAGAGTTCAATTCGAATCCGAAGTCAAAAATTTTCCATGAGCTCCAGATATTCTCGTTATAAAACCTGAAAAATCAATTTTTTGCTAAATATTTTAAGCATTTCCTATAGTACCTGTATAACCCAAACTAGAGCTGCTAGTTTCTTGAGACAGACATGTTTCTATAGACAGAAGATATTCAAAATTTTAAAGAAAAATATTCAAAATATACCTAAGCTGAAGATTTTTGGTCTTTTCGATCATTTAAATTGTTTCAAAAAATGATAGCATGTGCAAATAATTTTTTTCATGTTTTTAAATTTCCATGAAAAAAAAGTGATAATTTATAAATAACTCTTGTGATGTGCACCTAATTTTTTGACTATACCTACTTCTTTTATCTAGAAACACATACTCAGTTTATTTTTTTGTTTTGTATATTTGATAGAAAAATAAAACAAAAGAACATTATTAGATGTCCAATAATTTTAATGGCTAGTAAATTATTTATGGGGAACTACATATTTAATCACGCATATCACGAAAGTTTATGTATGTTTATAAGTAGTAGGTTAGGTATTTAAGTTTCATTTGAGAGGGTCGATTAAAATTCCTTAATACACGTAGCCCAATGAACGACGAAGCAATCATGAAATCAGGAAAAAAAAAACTATTTAATTTTATCTCATTAAAGGAAATTTCCATATATAATTTTTTTTTTTCAATAACAAACTTATAATATGATCACAAATTGCTTGCAATTTAGCTAAAGAACCTTTATGCAATTATTCAACCTTTATAGACACCAATCAAATCAACTTGCTTGAGATCAAAGGTCCTTTATATAAAAAAAATCTTGTTACAATTCTACCATTCAACTCAATGATTTTAGCAATGTATTTGTTGATGTTAAGAAAAAGATATGAAGCAAACTAGTTTTTTGAATGTTGAATGTGTATATTTAGATACAAATCACAAATGCATCCACGCGTAGCTAATAAGCAGTTATAACGTATAAAGTTTTAATTGAGGTTAGCCATACTATGTTCAAAGTTCTTGTGAGGTAAGTATTTTAAAAATGAAGCAAGAGCTTATGAATCTTTTAACTATTATAAGAAAAACATAGATGCAACTTAAAAGTAATTTAATGTGACCCAAGGTTGGAATATATTTTTAGTAGTCTTTAATCTTTGATTTTAAATTAACAAAATCTGCTTCAAAGTTGCCAAAATTCTAATCAATTTTCAAAAATATGTAATTAAAGATTTGTTTCTAATCTAAAATGATACAAATTACATAATTAACAATAACACAATTAATTATCTAGCATCAATATTGTATCAATGGATTGAATTAAAAATATAATAATAACATCCGCATCATATTTAAGTAAAATTTAGTACTTTTCTTCACCAAAAGATATAATCACATAATCCATTTCGGCCTACTAATGTGTCTCATAATAAGACTTAACTGCGCAAAAATAAATGACTTGCGTTTCTTATAAAGCAAAAATGAAGACATTAACTTCCTGACCATGTTTATTAAATAATTATATAATGCGATTTAAATTTTCATCTTCGTTGAAGACAAATAATATAATAGTAATTAAAAATTCTTTTCAAATTGAAATAATTATCTAAAAGAGAATAGTAAATAAATATAAACAATAAAAAAGATACTTTCGTATACACATATGTATACCTACATAATTATATGTGAATGAATATTTATTTATGATATAATTTTAACGATTAATTAAATGAATTTTGTTTCAAGAATAAAAACAAATAAAAAAAAACAATGAGCTATCAATTATTTCATTGAATAATAAATTTAATCGATAATAGCTGAAATCGATAGTTAACTATGCGACATTGTGGTTGGAGAGCCAAAAAAAAAAAACCAATGACAAATACTTGGGTCTATTTTTTTTATATACATATATTTATTTATTTTATATAATTTTAAATAGTTTTGGTGCTATTTGTACTTTGTTTGGGGTTAACTGACATGATTTGGAAAATATTTCCAACACTATACTAGAAATGAAAGATTCATTAATTACCGGTATTCTATTTTACAGCTCTAATTTATATATATAGGTATATATTTACTTATTTTGTAATATTGTGAATTTTTCCAAAATCTGTTTGGATAAAAAAAAATGTTACACATACACCCCAGTGACCCTTTTTCATATTACTTTAATCTGTCTACCATGACTGTATTTGTGTATTTATAAACTGAATCCATTAAATAAATGCGGTTTTTTGATTAGGCTTTTTAAAAAAATCAGTGTAAGAACTATGAAGATCTGATAATCATTTTTATGAAAAAAAAACAAAAACGACTTCCATGATTCAAAACGGGGTTTTATGGTTTTTCTAATAGTTCCTATGGCTTAAACTGAAAGAAATTGAAATGGGACCAGCTTTCCAATACAAAAAGAATTATCAAAATTGATTCACTCTGTCCAAAGTTATGCGGTAACAAACATAAAAAAAAAGAAAAAAAAAAAAAAACGACTGACTCAGTTGGTATTGCAAAATTCGGAGGACAGATCCTAAGGTATTCTCCTTCATTAAGATGGCACTGGTTGTTTATTTTTGTATAAAAAATTATCTTTTTGGATTGATTAAAGAGATATTTGACAAATTAATAGTTTAAAAAAAAAAAGTTTTTATCCATAGTAAAATTAGATCTTTTATATCACACAATGTGTATGCCTTTCATCTCATGCATCCAGCCTTAGCTCAGTTCACAAGACAGGCCTTCAGCCTTTTTTCAAAAAAAAAACTCAATAGTTCTTAAACCTGCAAAGTCAGTAAGTCCATTAAAGTAAGAATTTTACAGTAACCTTTGTTAAACAAAAGACTAACATTATTTTTTTTTTTTTACAATAAGCGCACACTAAAGGGATTAGTCTACCCTTAATATGGTGAACACAGTACGAGCATTAGGAAAATAGAGAGGGGTTTGAAAGGAATTTTTGTTTGTAGGTACTCGTTTAGACCTCAGAGAAATTTAATAAGATTGGTTTTCTGGAGAATTTGTGGAGAAAAGTATCCAACGAGCTCCGAATAACATGGAACGGCAGCACTTTGTAAAACCTTTTCGGATGGACACATCTTTAGTTCAAAACGACACATAATACTAAATCTGAATCCAGATTCGATAGAAGATGACAACAAATGTCAATCTATTAAAGATGATGATTCCAATAAGAATAAGCTACGTCAAGTCTTATAAAGAAAACCTTACGGATTTTCGATTTCTTAAATTTGTGCACGGAAAAAATAAGGCACTCTTAAATAAAAATGGTCACATTAAAACCTATTTTCTCAAAACAATAAGATTTCTTATATAAATAAGCGGAATACGCCAAAATATTAATCCGTTTAGTTTAAAGTGAACTTCGTATCATTTTGAAAAGAATTTTTTTCTTTAAAAAAATGACTACAAATGAAAATATTCCAAATAATTTCTATGTGCGTATTAAAAGATTTTCTTAAAAAAGGAAATCAATTCAAATTATTTAGAAATCTTTTTAGTTGAAACGACTTAAACAAACAAAAGGAAAAACCTGTCATACCTGAGCGAAATGCATTGGAGTTGATAGTCCAGTAATTTTAGGTTTTATCTGCGGAAAAATTCCTACTGGGCTGAATTTTAGTATACAGCTTAATGACGGCTTTGTTATGAAGATGTGAAAAATCGACATTGATATCGTGTCCGCGTTAAGAGTTATAGGGGTCAAAAGGTCACAAAAACTGGTTTTTCACGATTTTCAGCAAAACGGTAAGTCTTATCAAAAAATTTTCAATGCAAGAATTGTAGACCAGATTATTATATATAAAAAGTGTCATGACACTTTTTTTCCTAAGACCCACCGTTTCTTAGGTATAACGATTCAAAAAGTTGAAGTTTAGTTGTAATCGTCATAATCCTATTCCTGAAAAAAAACTCCTAACTGAAAAGTTCCTGAAATTTCATTATTTTTTTAGCTTGAATTTCGTTCTTCAACTGTTAAGAATATGGGGAAACCAACAAAAAAATGGAAATTTTCGCCATTTTTCCGATTGGGGCCCTTCTCCCGAAACCATTTCCCTGGGAATTTTTGTTTAGAATATGTCTGAAAATATACAGGGTGTGCAATAGAGAATGAACAACCCTAAAACGGCTTAAAGCTACACTTATGATTGTTCTAAAAACAGATAGAAAAAAGTTCTATCGCAACCAGTTCATAAAATATGGACTTTTTTTCGTTCAGTGTATTTTAAATTTTATCATCTTATGTTTTCGTTCACTACAACCACGAATGAATGAATTTTATTTATTTCTTTTTTTTATAATTTTCTACAGTAATTGGATGAGTACATAAACGCTTTAGAAACTGCAAAGCTATTGCACATTTTCGTAAAAAAAATTTTGAAATCTGTTTTTTGATGCAAAATGTAAAAAAAGTATTTTATGAAAAATTTTAAACACCTGTGGTATAAAATAAATCTATAGAAACCTAGGTGGCCATCTTTCTTAAAAATATTCTCCTTATACCAGAATATTTTTAAGAAAGTTGGCCACCTAGGTTTCTATAGATTTATTTTATACCACAGGTGTTTAAAATTTTTCATAAAATACTTTTTTTACATTTTGCATCAAAAAACAGATTTCAAAATTTTTTTTACGAAAATGTGCAATAGCTTTGCAGTTTCTAAAGCGTTTATGTAATCATCCAATTATTGTAGAAAATTATAAAAAAAAGAAATAAATAAAATTCATTCATTCGTGGTTGTAGTGAACGAAAACATAAGATGATAAAATTTAAAATACACTGAACGAAAAAAAATCCATATTTTATGAACTGGTTGCGATAGAACTTTTTTCTATCTGTTTTTAGAACAATCATAAGTGTAGCTATAAGCCGTTTTAGGGTTGTTCATTCTCTATTGCACACCCTGTATATTTTCAGACATATTCTAAACAAAAATTCCCAGGGAAATGGTTTCGGGAGAAGGGCCCCAATCGGAAAAATGGCGAAAATTTTCATTTTTTTTTTGGTTTCCCCATATTCTTAACAGTTGAGGAACGAAATTCAAGCTAAAAAAATAATGAAATTTCAGGAACTTTTCAGTTAGGAGTTTTTTTTTCAGGAATAGGATTATGACGATTACAACTAAACTTCAACTTTTTGAATCGTTATACCTAAGAAACGGTGGGTCTTAGGAAAAAAAGTGTCATGACACTTTTTATATATAATAATCTGGTCTACAATTCTTGCATTGAAAATTTTTTGATAAGACTTACCGTTTTGCTGAAAATCGTGAAAAACCAGTTTTTGTGACCTTTTGACCCCTATAACTCTTAACGCGGACACGATATCAATGTCGATTTTTCACATCTTCATAACAAAGCCGTCATTAAGCTGTATACCAAAATTCAGCCCAGTAGGAATTTTTCCGCAGATTGGGCTTAAAAATGACTAAAATGACTGGGCTATTGAGGCTCAGTTAAACTTTTAAATTGAATCAACTTAAACAAATTTGAAAATTTAAATATATTTTTTTTATGTGAGTAGATAAAAGTATTTAAAAAAGCTGGTAGATTAACGAATTTTGCTATGACTATAATTTGGCCCGCTTTAAGCATTAAGTATTACTTCTTATGCAATATTTCTGCTTACAGCAAGTGTTTCAAAAGTTTTTTTCCGCCTCACAGTTTTTAAAGTTCATTATTTTATTGAAAGGATGTTTTAAACCAAAATCAAAAACTTAAAGATAAAAAATTATAATTTTTTCTTTAATAACAAAATTGTATTTCAATGAAATTTTGTCAGTTCGTCTTGCAAAGGTCTTTCAACTTTGAATAAATAAAATAAATAAACAAATTGAAGGCTAAAAATATAAATGTTGAAATGTTTTCGAGCAATTATTACCTGAATTGTAAATATATTTAAAATAAAAATAAACCTGAAGGTCAAGTCTATTATTTTTATTAAATAAAAACAGATTTTAATCTTTATATCGATTTACATATTGGTTCGTTCAAAGTGTTGACTGAAACACACTTTTATATCGTAGTAGGCTTTTATTTCCTATTAAATTGGCATGACAAGATGTACAGCACGTAGGCAAAAAATGGAATTATGTAATGATTTGCATTTGTGCTTGTTCAAAAATTGAAAATAAAAATAAATTTAAATTTTACTAAGAAGACTCATGTTTGTGCGTTTTCAATATCTTATTTATTTTAGGTTAGAAAACACTATTACCTACACTAAACTAAATTTTCACAAAATTGTTGAGTGGAATGTCTTAAAAGCGCATTTAGAAAACCTATAACATGAAAGTACACAGCCAAGATGTTTATAATCACTTTTAGTTTTAGAACCCACTGATTTGAAAGTGCAACATTAATCTGTTTTTTTGCCATTACAAATAAATACAAGGTCTTAAAAAGTATTAAATCCAGGAAGTCACTAGACAAATGCACAAAACCACAACTTTTAGTTTTATTTTTTTATTAAATTGTAAACCATCAACCACATAATATAGTGACATACTTTTTCTTCAAACTAAGCCATTTTATTGTATTTTCTGCATTCGTCCCACAAACACAACATAATACGGAAACTAAACACAAAAAACAAACAAACACATTGGTTCTTGCTAGAAATTAGGTCACCTAATGTTCTTCTTTATTTCCTTTAATGTGCAGATGTCATTATAGACAGTGTAAGTGATCTCTTCATCAGCGGATTTGTTATGGAGGCATCAAAGCTATAGGTATACCTATCTAAGACGATGGATTGGGGGCGAAATATTCAGTTGATATAAGGTCCTACATCCAGAATGGAACCCTCAGATGAGCCTTCAATTTTAAAGATTGTTTTATAGATAATGGTGATTTATTGGTTAGCGTAGTGTTATACCAAAAAATTGTTCTCCGATAAATTTTGTGTTGTTGGGTTGAAGAATGCAAATTAGAATTAGAAACAACCACATAAGTTTTTTTTAGAAATGAACCCTTGTTAATCATCTGTGGCGGTGAGTGGATGAAACCCTGTATACAGGATCTAAATAAGTTAATCCACCACTGTTATTTTCTATAAATTCATCGACTTGATCATCAAGGTTTTTTCTTGTAATTTTTTTTTTTTTATTTCTTTTTTTGTTGTATCATTTTATGTCATTTCATTTTTGAGAGAAATTATAATAGACAAGGGTAAACAACTTGAGCCAAACTTGATTGCACTTCAATATATTTAATCCTCTTAGTTTAGCTTTGCACTGATCCTGTCAATTTAAAAACGATTTTATTCTATCTATCAATAACAAATGCATGAATGTTAGTTTCATTAATTACCTATACCTTCTAACTATACATTTTAATTACCGGTAACTAATTTCAAATCACTGTATAATTATAATGACTATTTGAATGACAAACAAAAAAAAATAAGTATCTGCTTACAACACAGAGACCACACAACACATAGTATAATAATTATAAGGTGGCTATATAGAGTGATTAGATTCATGATCTAGATTGTTGTACAGCACCTACATTACTTTGAAATAGATCTGAAACAAATGGGAAATTTGTTGAAAAAATCATTAAAATAAACAGTGTTGCAATATAAAACACATATTGGATATTTAATTACAATAAGAAAGAAAATGTTTCAGGTAAATGTGTTCTCAAGATTATCAACTTGTTTATTTTTGACAGAAACTAAGAAAATCATTGCTTTTTTACTGATAATTTTGAGGAAAATTTAGACTTGAAGTTGTTTTGTAAGTATTGGTCCAATTTTTCAAAATATCCATTTTCTACAGTAAAATTTTTCAACTACAAACATGCTTAAATGTATTTCTCAAAAAAAAAAAAAAATTCTACATCCAAAAATACAAAATTAGTACAACTGCCGAAATTTTGATTTGTTTCAAATTTTTGTAAAATTAAAAAGAATAAATACTTATTAAGAAAAGACAAAAAAAAACAAAGGAAGGAAAAAATGTGTAAGAGGCTGATTTTTGGTATTTAGATGTTTTACAATCAGTGAAAATTTATGAAATTTTTGTAAAATTAAAAAGAATAAATACTTATTAAGAAAAGACAAAAAAAAAACAAAGGAAGGAAAAAATGTGTAAGAGGCTGATTTTTGGTATTTAGATGTTTTACAATCAGTGAAAATTTATGAGTGGTACAAGCAAATTTCAGAAGATTATTTTTAGGTCAAGTTAGATCACCCAATTTGTGGATAATTCTCTTTGCCATATTTTGTTTAAATTTTTGAGCACTTTGAACCCCTTTCTCTTCTATATTCAACATTAAATCCTGATTCTAATTCTGATTCCCTTTCAGCCAAATCAAATGGTATTCGATTAGTTTCAGCTAATGAAATAATTAATGAAATAAAATCTTGAGGATATAAAATTAAAAAAAAAAAACAATGGATAAGTTTTTCAAATGCTTTATAGAATTTATTTTTCAAAAAGAAACTTTTAACTGGATATTACATAAGTGGAAACACTTTTCTGAACTGGCTTCTTACTGTTAAAATTAACGAGATCTCAAAAAACTTTGTCCCCCAATATAAAGGCCAGTAGTTCAATATATTTTTAAGTATTACACGTGGTATGGCAGTAAACATTTTATTGACTGAACACAAATACCTCTTGAGCCAGATGTTACCTACTATTATTTTTTGACCTAAGCTTTCGTAAAACATGCTGTCTAAGTTAAAAGAATATTAGTTGTAAGCAAATATATATATATGGAGTAACGTTTTTTTGAAGAACCAAGACATATAGGAACTTAAAACTAAATTCAATTGTTCAGTTGAAGCTTCCCACAGATGTGGGTAAGGTTAGGTAAGGTAAGAATTTCAGGAACATTTTTAAATAGGAGAATAGCTTAATTGAGAATTGAAGTCAAGGAAACGAACGTTTGCATTCAATCGTTTTCGTGTGTAATTATTCTATCCATGTTTTATGGACATTGCAAAAATATTTTTCTCGAAAGTCTTTAAAGATGCATAGAACATTTTATTTTTAAAAAATATTTCATTGACTTTTATTTGTTATCCTTTAAATTTTTCCAATTGCTAAAATAAAGGTTTACCTTTTCAAGAAAAACCTATACAAAAATGAAAGAATTGTCGTGTCCTTTTATTGTGATAAAGTTAATTGGAATAACTTAAATAGAATCTAGCTGGAACTTAGACTCTTTAATCCTAGTTTAATCAGTTTAGAAGTTTTTTGAGGACATTTATTTAAAAATAAGATTCTATGTGCACAATTTAAGAAATCGGAAGATACTGTTAATTTTAAAGTAAAAAGTAAATATTCACTTACACTTTGAATCTAATTGTTTTGAGCAAATTTCGTTGTATAACAGGAATGTAATGTATCCACAGAAAATAATATCCACTCTTGTTTGTTTGTTTGTTTTTTTTTCGTTTCTAATTTTTTTTTAAATAAAAGAACCAAAAAAACTTCACCACTTTTTAACACCAGAAAAACTATTTCAAATATTTTTCATTGACCTTGGTCTCGTTTGGCCACTAACAACACGGTTTTATAACAAAAAATTTGATTTCGAAATTAACTGACCGTTGGTAATCCAATATAGCTCTATGCTTTTTTTTTGTTTATTTTGTTTGGTAAATCCAAAAGAAGTGTAAAGAAAAAAACACAAAAATGTAATAAAAAATACAATTTCGAACACTAAAAACAAACACAAAATAAAAGAAACGCAAAATCAAAAAGACAGTATAAAGTTTAAAAAATTTCAAACTAAATTATCCAATAGATGAATTCGCCGAAAAAAAAATTATAAAACAAAAATTAAAATCTTTAACTCGTCTTGGACATGCTAAACGTACAAAAGTCCAAGATGTACTAACTCGACCGACTTGGAAGCTAGCTTCTATCCCTAAGTGGTAGACTTGACTTGCTGCTGCGGCTTGTGCTGGTTACAGATACTATAGCGCGCATAAGTAAGCAAAAAGCAATGAGGCAACACTAAGCGACGACAACGGTCGCTCGCTTGGCTCGGTCGGTGTGGTTTAGAGGGTATCTATAAGCGACGGCTCTGAATATCTGAATCTGATTTCGTACGTAATGTTACGTCTTTATGGCCAACAAGTTGCAGTCTTATACTTTTGTGTATCTATACTTGCTAACTATATACAGACTATGGTGACGAATGATGATGACAGAGATATACGTAAACTTACAGATGGACCGGACCGGATTGGATCGTATCGCATGCAATCGTTGGAAAAACGTAAACGCAACAGAAATCGAAATGGAAAATTTTGTTTTTCAACTTTATCCACTATACAGCTATACACTCATTCAATTCACCTCTATAAGACAGTATAAGCTGAGGTGAATATTTGAATGAGTGGTGAGTTTACTCTATTTTGTTTGGTCAAGACACAACAAAGAAAGACAGTAAGACACCAGGTTACCTTACCACTCCAACACAAATAGGAAAAAAATTATAGTCACAAATATGTAATACGTTTTGCTAATACGTTATTTATATGGTTTTATTGTGATAGTATTTGTGAGAAAAAAAAGGTGTCTCAATACTACCAATTGAGTAGGTTTTATTTAAAATCAACAAATAGATACTAACTCTTATAGCTTTATATCACATAGACATAAAAAAAGTATATTTCTCAATTTTAAGCAAATAAGCTTTTTGTCCTCCCATTAACTTTATCGTTCGATTGTGGATTTGTATATTGATTTGTTTTAAGTTTGTTTATAAAATGTAAATATCAATAAATGGCTGCTTACTTAAGGGTGAGATGTTGTTCGTTGTTAAAATCTAGTTTAAAGTTAAGATGGATTTTAGTTTTTAAGTGGATGGGTATGCGAGACTTTAATAACAATCCGGGAAGCATCTTCTTAAATTTTTGTTGTCAACCGCAAAAATGGAAGTTTACTTATATAATTCAAATAAATCTACGGATAATTATTTAAAAAAAAAAAACTCAATTATTTCGTAGCTCTACCTATAATGCGTCAATACTTTTGCGGACAAGTGATGCATTATTAAAGTCTATTTATAATTATTACAAAAAATTGTAAAAGTTTCATTCATCAACCAATTTTAATATTTACCATTTTTCAAATCATCACTTTTTGTTTGACTTACCTGAAAGTAAAAAAAATATAAAGTATTAAATTTTTGTATAAACATAATTTTATTCGTAGGATTGTAAAAAAGACCAATAAACTTATTTTGAATAAAATCAACTAAGGCTTGACGAGGTATCAATTAAAAAATTCTTTCTTTCTTTTTGAAAAATTATAAACATCAAAACCGAGTAGAAGTTGCTTTTGATAGAGACATGCGAAAAAGAAAAGGGAATGAAAAAAAATCTGACCGTTGAGTTTCGAGTAAAATAGACCGAGAGCCGGGAGCAGATTTCTTACGTGAGAGGTAACCGATTCATATGAATGTCAGAGGTAGTCTGGGTCATGGTGAAGTGATGACGAATACCTTAGTCTGCCTGCATTTATTTGGGGCGTTGTTGAGAAAAAGCGCATGAAAAGTACCATTTTTCTGAAAATCGATTTAGTGAGGGTAACCACTTAAAATTTATAGATAACCAACGCCACATACTCACTGATAACAAATATACCAATGGCAGACATTTTAAGTGGGGCCAAAACCGCGGTAGACTTTCCCGAAAATGCATTTTTTTGGCGTTTTTAGACTTTGGGGTAACCACCTAAAATTAATCGCATCCTGTAGCGGTGGACTCCCTGATAACAAAAACACCCATGGCAGACATTTTGAGTGGGGCCAAACCCCCGGCAGACGGTCCCGAAAATGCAGTTTTTCTGAAAATTTATTTATTTTACTTTTTCACATAACTCGCGTGTTATTGGACCTAGCAGAAAAAAATCTTGAAGATAATTTAATTTCCTACAGAATATGTTAAATAAGTTTTTTCGATTAAACCTTTGGTTTAAGAGTTAGGGTGGTTTTTTTTGAAGTAAGTCAAAAGGTTATTTTCTTATTTTCGTCATATCTCTTTTATTTGAGCCTTTTTAAAAATTAGTTTGTAGTAAAAGTTGTAGATCTTTTTATTACCTTCATTTATTACATTAACGGTTTTTCGATTTGACAGACCGTTTTCGATCTGTAGGAAAAAAACTTCAAAAAGTTTGCAATTTTTTATATAGGAAAAAGGTTCTACAAGTACAGGGTAATTTGCAATTGATGTAACAAAAAACCTAGGCGTGTAGGTTGCACTCAGGCAAGACAAAAATCGTATAGTTTTAGGCGGGGAGGGGCAAAAATATTGCAATTTTTCATATAGGAAAAAACTATGTGGTTACCCTCACTAAATCGATTTTCAGAAAAATGGTACTTTTGATGAGCTTTTTCTCGACAACGCCCCAAATAAATGCAGTCAGACTAAGGTATTCGTCATCAACATGACCCAGACTACCTCTGACATTCATATGAATCGGTTACCTCTCACGCAAGAAATCTGCTCCCGGCTCTTAGACTAAAAGAAGAATTAAAAAAAAGTACTGCCTGGAATCCCTTCTTTGCCGGAAATACCCAACAAAAAATCCCCTAAAATTTAGGCCCTCAAAATTAAGATTTAGTACTCGCCCTCCGCGTTTGAAGATTTGATAAATAAGGCTACAACAAATAACGTTCAACAAATCCCTTTTTAATCAAAAGTGAACAAATCTACAGCGTAGATCTATAATAATTCAATATAAGTTCAAGTGACCTCAACTCCAAAAATTTTTTTTTATAAAGCGTTTCGCCCAGGTACGACGCTTTATAAAAAAATTTTTGGAGTTGAGGTCACTTGAACTTATATTGAATTATATTCAATCACCCCACTTAAAATAAAAATAATTTTAATAATTTTTATTATTTTTGTTATTTTTTTCTTCGTTAGTAGATCTATAATAGCCAATTCAAACATATAAAAAATCATTATTTCGCTTTTGGGTTCAGTGTTTTTTATTTGCAATCATGTGATACAGGTAACTTGTGTTAAATAAGTGTAAATTTTAATAAATTATTTTGGACTTTTAACAAGAACTTGAATGATATCGAAAAACTTTAATTTTATTTTTAAATAATGTCAATGCTTATTGTAATAGAATTTTATTAAGCGAAGCAATTTGTATTACTTTTTTTTACATAAGTTTGCAGTAAAGTAGAGATTTAGTTGGTGTTCCCACGAGTTCCCACTACAAATGAGGTACTGAAATGTAGGATAATGTCCTACCTTTCAAAATAGCAGTGAAGTTTTTTTTTCGTTTTCTTCTTTTTTTCGGGTTAGGCGGGTTGACGCGAAAAAAAATGTATTAATTTGATTTGATTCTTTTTCAAGAAATGTTTTATGAAAATATTAAATGAATGACATTTAGTAAAATAAAATTAACACTACCCGATTTGATCAACAATTTTGGCTCGCAAACTTGAGAAAACAATATTCTTAAAAAATCTAAAAATCAAAAATGCATAAAAACTATTCGAAACCTAATTTTCCAAATATTTTGAAGTTTTTTGTGCATTTTAATTATGAGCATTTTATTTTTGACTACACTTTCTATGGGTACCCACTTTGCAACAGTTTCATGGCGGTTACGCGTTAATAAGAGTTCAAACAGTATTTATTTTATTTCAGGAGGAGGAACATCATTAGAACCGTTTTAGAGAAAAAAAATCTTTTGGTCACGTGATAAGTACGCCGTTAATTTTGATTATAAAAATAAATTTCAATTTCTTCTTTTAGGCTTTATACAAAATCCATAACTTAAAACTTTATAGAAAATCGCTCTAGAAGTTTGGGCTACAGCACGAGATAGGGACAGACATATCGAATTGCAAGATCCACTTTTTCTTAGAATGTAATGTACAATCATGTGTATATGTATTAGTGTGGTCCACGTTATAAGGCAAAAAAATAAACCATATAATTCATTAGTTCCCCACCCATTATTTTGCTACAAACATCAATACCAACATATGCTGAAAGTTTTAGCCTTCAAAACTAAAAGGAAGAGGGCGCTCATCAGCTTTGTTATATTAGACTTTGTTACCCTTACCTTACCCTTAATATCTGATTATATCGTATTAGGACTTGGCTTGAGGTTGCAATTTGGATTAAACATGATAAGCACGCATGTTAACGACAACCAAGTAAATGATTTTCACGTTTCTTTGGTTTTGAGTCACTAGCTCGTATTTCATTGATTAATTCTGTTTTGATAACTTTAAGCAAAAAATACTTACCTACAGACGAATTTAAATGAACAAAAATTATTATCTGTGAAAATATCACTTAACTATTGGTTTTTTATGAAAAACTTTACCACATCATAACTTAATTCACTCGATAAATCAAAACAAGAGTTAATTACTAGGCATGAGGACCCAGCTATACCAGCATCTGAGCAAAAACTTTGAGCCTGTTGAGCGTCCAGTTACACTTCACCTAAAAAGCTGAAATTTCACGTGTGTAATACAAAACACATATGCAACCAATTTTTGAGTGGGGAACAACCGAAATGTAAAAACCAAAAAATTGGACCACCCTAATATGTATGTTGGTTACTGTGGATATACCAATATAATTTTCTTTCATTTTATAAATCTGCGCTTTCGGTTGGCAAAATATAATTAAATTTTTGAATAAGAGATTACTTAATCAAACACACTTTATTTCATGGAAAAAATTTATTCTATGAAAAAAATGTACATATTTGATTAAGAATTTAATTTATAGATAACTTTACTGGTAAAACTAGCTTAAATACTAATACTATCTCATGAACTGTTCTGCTAAATTACACTTCAACAAACAGCAAACCACACTCAGTGTTAATATTAAAAAGAAAACTTTCACTACCATTGCCAACTTGACAGAATAAAAAAAATTCTAAGAAGTACTTACTTTCAACTTTTTCAAACGCCCATTTATTTCCTCCACATTGCGATAAAAATATCCAAATGAAAATATATCCACAAATATAAAAGCGAAAAATAGAGAAATAGACAAATATATCCTTCTCCAATTTAACTCCAGGGTATCATAAATCACTTAAGTAATTGAGATATTCAAATCACTTTAAGATCACCCACACTGATCAAAAATAAATCTAACGCAAAAAAACAAACACTATTTCAAATAAGATTAATAAAGCTCAACATGCCATTTAATTGACAGAGGGCACTATAATTTACAAAGATTAACAATCTTGTAACATTGAAAATAATAAAATCGAGTTCAATATATTTTTACGCAACATACATAAATATTAAAAAAAAAAAATCACCCACAACTAATTGCTAAACGTTGAACTTCAAAACTGACAAAAAAAGAAACCCAAACCTCTCCTGCAATTTTACAAAATCAAAGAGAGAAATAAAAAAAAAAACTAACTATGAAGTTTATTCATTGTTCATATAAATGGTTGCTCTCTTCCGCCCGCGCTGCGTCATTTTCAATTGGTCAACAAATTCATACTTTCGTGGTCGTCGTCGAGCAGTAAGCAAAGAATGGTTTGCGCCAAATTATTTAGTACCATGCCAAATGGGGCATCAAACCAATACCAATCGTTGCAACATTTGACTCAATTTTATATCTCTTGCTGCCCACTCACATTATTATAACAGTAAGACTCGAATGCGACGACATCATTTGACTAACAATTGATTTCCGATTTCAATGCCATCAAACACACTTTTTTTAACATGAGCGGAGTTAGGATGAAGCCAAAAAGACATCATACATAAAGGGCGCCATACACAAAACAGTGTATAACCAAGAGAATAAGCTTATTAAGTTAAGACCTTTGATACCCAGAACTGTCAGAATTAGATGTCAATAAAGAGCAAATATTATTTCCGAATTTATGGAAAACATTTTCGCAATATGTCACCAAGGCGCCAAATAAATAAATCCTCTCCCGTGATGAATATGAGTCTTTTAAAGAAAATCCCTATTGACTTTATTGTGTGTGTGGTAAGAAAGAGTTCATAGTTTTATTAATTTTCGCCGACCGATCACCAACAACAACAACAAAATTGGTGAAAAATTGATCGCATGTCAAAATAATTTAAATCGTTGTTAGTAATGACACATAGGACGTTCGTTGACGGTTCATGCAACTGTTGTCACATATTTTTATTTCACCTTGACCTCATACCCACGTAGGAAATTCCTTTGGCCGAAAAAAAAATTAGTTTGCTGTTGGGAACTCGCGCTAATTCGTTGTGATGAATTACTTAAAAATTACCATCATCATCCATCAACATTACATTGTGTGTGCTGTGTTGGTTGTTCGTTGTTCGTAGTTGGTAAAGTTGCAACAGTTTTTACAAAGCAATTATGTTGTAAATATGAGTACTGTCGACTCCAACCAACCAAAATTCAAGAATTAATGGCCTAAATGGCTATCTAATTATATTTCATTTCATCGGTTTGGATTTACTTTTGTTTTTCTTTTTAATCCCTTTCGTACCAGAGAGTATGTTTCAAAATGTCGTTGTTCGATATTTCATGGTACACTGTGGTGTATGTGTACTATTTATAATATTTTTTTTTTCTGCAAGAAAATTTTATGAATGACTTTGTAGTTTTTGGTGACTTTATAAATTACAAATTTTATGATGAATTTTTTGTATTTGGTTTTTTCTTTTGTCTGACAGTTAAGAAACCACGTGAAGACATGACATAATTTTGGAGTAACATTGTAACCTTGAAGATTGTTTGTACAGTTATTTTCTTTTATTACTGGGATTTTTCGTATTGTTGGTATGTGTTTCCGGTAGCCGGTAAATGTAAGTTGAAAGTATTTTTGGAGGACAATGAGTTTATTAACAACTTTTTCTCAGGTGCTAATTGAAGTTGGTGAGATGGGTAAATTAAATAGATAGCCAATTCGGACTTAGATAATGCTATGATAATTCTGGGAAAGCTTTGTTAAAAAAATAAGTAATATTTCTTAGAGAAGTGATATCATTGTTTTTATGGCAAAACTGTAAAGTAGATTAATTTACCCAAGCAAGATTTAATGAATAACATTTTTTGTGAAATACAAAGAAGAAAGGTGTGTAAGATGGTATTTAGGGTAAAGTTAGGACAAGGCATTCGATTTTTTCTGCCCTGTTCGATTTCACTAGTCAAAAAGTTTTTTTTATAGAAATCAAAATATATTTTTCTAATGGTTTTTTGTGCGCTGAAGTCGAATCCAAAGTCAGAAAAATTCTATCACATCACGTTTTTGAGATATTACCATGCAAAACATCACAAAAAACTAGTTTTCGACGTTCAAATTTCAATATCTTAAAAACTTTTCACGTAAGAGCTATTCTAATACTAGATTCAAATTAAGAAGGTCAAAGGCCATTAGAAAAGTATAATTTAGTTTCTATGGAAAATTATTCCTCGCCAATATTTCTGTCATTTACCGAAAAATCGATCTTAAAAATAGTTTTTTTTGTTTTTTTCAATTTTTCTCAATATTTTCTAAAACAAAAGTATAGTTTTTATACACAATTTTAAGCTTAATAATTGTATTCCAAACTTTTCAAAAATCAAAAATTTGTTTGAAAAATAGGATATTTTTTTAATTAGATTCGTCAAAAATCCAAAAAATTATTTTTTGCTCAAAAAACATTTAAAATAGATAAAAAAAAAAAATAACAAAGTAATTTTTGACCAAGTTTTGTTAAAATCCAACTATTTTTGTAAAAGATAAAAATAAAAAATAAAAAAATCGTATTTTTGCATTTTTCTCAATACTTTTGAGGTTATACAAAAAAATGGTTTGAGTAAAAGTTGTAGACATTTTTACTATCTACAACTCTTGCATTTAACTTTTTTCGATAGGAGGTCTACATTTGACAGAAATCGTAAAAAAACACGATTTTTGACACCCACCCCACTTTTTCGCCCACCTTTCCCCCAATTTGTTTGTGGGCAATTTATTTTTCTCCTTTCATATACCATTTATCCTAAATTTTCCAACCACCCATATGCTGCTAATAATTTTTTTATTTTCCAAAATTATCGGCACTGGTCTAATAAGCCTTGTCGTGCTGGTTGGGCTTAAGGTGACTACTATGAAGTTTAGAGCTATGCGATCGCGATACTTGTTTTCGCAGAAAAGTTTCCCATGGTCGACAGGCTACTAATAATAAGTAGGATGAAGTTTTGAAACGAGGACAAGCCTAAGAATAATGGTACCCAATTGAAATTCAGCAATTACGTCAAATTTCAGTTTCGAACCAAAAATATAAAAACATCATGGTAGGAAAGAATGTAAGGGGTACCTTGATTATATTTGGTAATAACGATACAGTTGAGATAGGTATCAAGAATTTAGAGACTTTATAATACTTCTTCAGCGGTAGGGTTTTTTTCTTACGGGGAGTAAATAAATTCTGCAATAATTCGAATAGACCCAACGATTCGTGTTGTACATCTTTAAACTTTAGCATAAAAGATAATTGTGTAATGGAAATGAAATAAAAAATTAGCCTTATGGTGAAATGTTGTTTTTTTAGTGAAAGAAACAAAAGGTACCTCCGAATAAAATTTCAGTTCAAAATCTGCTCATAAAAAACCCTTTCCTTAAAATTAATTGTATAGCCTCCTTAGATTTTTGGCTCCTGTCTTTATTAATATTATTACAAGATTTAAATCAGTTACAATTTTCTTAAGCTCATTTTCGGAAATATGTAATTATTTAAGTTGTATACACCATCTCTTCTAGGCAAATTCGTTTATAGATTCTTTTGATCCTTCATCCTTATTGAAAATGAAATATTTTTCCGAATTTCGGGTAGCAATTTTTTTTTTATTTTTGCAATTTACACTTAATTCTTTTGTTTTTATTGAAGTGAGTTGTATTTTTTTTTAATACAATCAAAAATAATCAAAAATAAACATAAAACTCAGAACTATTTTCAGCAAAAACAATAAAGAAAGAAGTAATACATACTTCTTCAGTTTCAAAAAATCCACATATCGACGGTTAAACTTCATAACCTCGTAAGTCTAAAAATTCGAAAAAATATTATTAATGCAAGCACTTTAGAAAATTCAGAGCTATCTTTTGGTATATTCAGCTTAACAATGTTGTTCTGGACATTTTTCAGGAATGACAAAACTCGTATTGATAGATCCCATACAAAAACAAGAAACACAACATTTTGTTTTTTGATTTCTGAAAAACTTGCAAAAACGACTTACGAGGTTATGAAGTTTAACCGTCGATATGTATATAATTTAATCTATAGTGGTGGAAAAATAATTAGAAACACGCTCTTTCTTTTCAAAATGTTTGTATGTTCTTAATATGAATAAAAAATATTAGAAATAATTTTTAACAGAGGTATTTGAAGAGCTTGATGTTTTACTATAAGGATCTTCTCTTTATTGCACCTTCTTTTTCTAAAATATAAGGGGTTGGTGTGTTAGGAATATTGTTAAGGACGTTTTATTGTTTTTTTTTGGAACATGTGGCATTTTTCGAGGACTGCAACCACATTAACCAACTAATAGAAATTAGTTGGTGATAGTCCTTTTTATTAATTGTACGTTTAATTAATTGACCAAGTTTGGCAAATGTAAATGCTAAAAATCAAAAACAGGATATTTCTTAGTAATTTTTCCTCAGTTATATTTAAACACAAAATTGGACTATATTTTAGATTTTTTGCAATATTTTTCTTTTGTTGGATAAATTCTAAATTTTTTTTCTTAAAATAATAAAAGGATTATACCATCACTTGTGTTTGCTAAAAATTTGTTAAATATTTTGTATTTATAGTAAGTAAAAAATAACATTTTGTAAACAAAGGACGATGTTTCTAATTATTTTGCCACCACTGTATGTACTAAGGCCGTGTGTGAATTGCGTTAAATAGTTAACACCGTGTAAAATTTTTGACACTATTGAGGTGAACAAAAAAATTTCAGCTGTAAGACTATTGTTTAATATTTTTCTCAGCCTCTTTTCTGCCATGAAATCCCTTTTTTATAAAAAAAAAAACAAAACCATCTACAAAAACAATTTAACTCAAATTTAAACAGGTCCAAGAGCCCAATAAATTTTTAACAGCTGAACATTTTTTATTCACCTCAATAGTGTTAAAAATTTTACACGGTGTTAACTATTTAACGCAATTCACAAACGGCCTAAAGATCGAAATAAACAATCTACGTTTTTAATATGTATTTTATTAATAATACTGCATTTCATAACGTCCAGACTGCTGCGATAATTGTTTAATGCAAAATTAATTATCACTGCTACAAATGAAACAAAACATTAAACGTATCTTGTTTTAGACTTATATTAATTACTACACACAAGTCTTGTAGTAAATTTGTATGTTAATCAAAACTTTTTCAGAAATTTGTAAAATCACTTCTGTGTGGTGTGTTTTTTTGTATTTATTTTGTTTTAATTTTTCGTAAATAGTTGCATTAATTTATAACAAGTCTTACGAAACAGGTCAAATAATGTTCTTGCTTCCATGGTTTTGCCATTGAAGTATAATTCGCACCTGGCGTAGCATTTTTAAAATATTTTTAACTTTGACTTACTAAATAGATGTAATAGGTATTTTATTTATGACTGTTGGTATGGCTTTAAAGTGATAAATCCACCAACCTAAAACAAATGAATGAGTAGTTAAAAATTAAGGTTAAACAAATAATACAGAAAAAAATGCAAACCCAAATTATTTATTTATTTTTTTTTTTTTTTACTAAATAACTAAATCATATTCGTCAGCTATTTCCCTGACCTTATACACTTGATCTAAAGTTTAACAAAAATATAAGTTTTTATTTGTTTTGTTGCATTTTAATTGTTTATAAAAGGTTTGTGTTTATTCAAATAGGAGCAAATGTAATTAACCTTTTTTTATTAGAAATAAATGTTCATATACGTTAATAATAATAATGTGTGGCAATAACAATTGTGGATATAATATGCACTTGAATATTTCAATGTGATGTTGTTTTTTTTTTTTGTTTTAAGAGAGGTTTCAGATAAATTGAGATAAAAAAGGTTTAGGTTAAAAACTAAAATTAAAAAAGATTCATAGGTAGTGGGTATAGATGTTAATAATGATGAATGATACGCGTTTTGTGTTATAAGGAAATAACTCAAAATTTTTTATTAAAGTTAACAAAAAACAAAAAATATATCATATTTAGATATGATAGAAAAATATAATTACTATAAATTCTATACTCATTGTGATTAAAAAAATAAATATAATTGACATAAGGTTGTTGTTATTATTAAACAATTTTATACATTAATTTAGTCATAAAAGTGAATCAACTTCTGAAGCATTTTTTCTGTTTCGATTTATAGTGCAAATTATTCGAACAATCGTATCAGATTTTCCAACCATTTTCAATTTTCAACCAATTTTCATACAAATGAATCGTTCGATTACAATTTTCAATAAATAAAAATTAAATTAATCGATGTTAAATCGATAGAAAGAATAAATTAATATAATAATTAAATAACTAAAACATTAAATTTATATAGTCATTTGAAATTACCATTTTTTTTTAAAGTGTATTGATATCATAAAAACAAAAATCAATTTCTAGAAAAAAATAAAAAACTGTTATAGCCGTTTGAAAAAAAAAAATCATGTGTGCACTTAACACGTGGTAGAAGTGAAACCTTAAAAAATCATTTTTCTTGCAAAAAAAAAATAAAATAGAAAAAAATCTACCTATTTTTATTCTTTCACCTTCAAATCCATGTTTTTTATATGACAACCTATTTTATTTTATATCATCTGAAAGCTTGTTGTCTTAGCTCAAAATATATACAGGGTGTCCCAAAAGTAATGGATCAAACGAAATATGCTGATAGGCCAACTTAAGGGCTCTCAGAATTTGGTAACTTGTTCATCCCAAATCCTTACGGTTTTCGATTTAATGCAGTTTTTGTGAAATTTCGAAAAATCCCGACTTGGCAACAGTATTTTGCTTCCTCTGCCCATAATTGATTTTTGTTTTTTACAATTCTTTCACTAAAACATTGCCTAATAACAAGAAATAACTAATTAATCAAAATATTTTTTATTTCATACGCCATTTTGTTGCAAATTAATTAACAGTTTCATGTTTTATAAAAACTCAATTTCTTACTTTTATTTCAGAGCAGCATCCCGAAAAAAATTTGTATGGTGTGATACTGGTTTATTATTTTAAAAACTTGCCGTGTTATTGCAGTTTTCAAAAATGTATAAAAATTTCCAAAGTTGAAATTAGAACGAAAGATATTACAATTTAAATGCAAAAAAACAGGGCTTTTCAGAGAAAAATAACAAACAAAAATAAACACATTTCTCGACTGTTGTTTGTTTATTTCTTTTTGAATAAAAGTCTCGATTTTTGTTTGTTATTTTTCTCTGAAAAGCCCTGTTTTGTTGCATTTAAATTGTAATATCTTTCGTTCTAATTTCAACTTTGGAAATTTTTATACATTTTTGAAAACTGCAATAACACGGCAAGTTTTTAAAATAATAAACCAGTATCACACCATACAAATTTTTTTCGGGATGCTGCTCTGAAATAAAAGTAAGAAATTGAGTTTTTATAAAACATGAAACTGTTAATTAATTTGCAACAAAATGGCGTATGAAATAAAAAATATTTTCATTAATTAATTATTTCCTATTATTAGGCAATGTTTTAGTGGAAAAATTGTAAAAAACAAAAATCAATTATGAGCGGAGGAAGCAAAATACTGATGCAAAGTCGGGATTTTTCGAAATTTCACAAAAACTACATTAAATCGAAAACCGTAAGGATTTGGGATGAACAAGTTACCAAATTCTGAGAGCCCTTAAGTTGGCCTATCAGCATATTTCATTTGATCCATTAGTTTTGGGACACCCTGTATATCGATCAGGTCTATGAGACATCTACAAAAAGAGCTAGAATTTTTTGAACTCGATCAATTTCCATAAAAAAAGCGAAAAAACACATATTTTTATCTTCTCACGCTATTAAATGCATTTTTTACCGAACAACCTATAAAATTTTTTACACCATCTGAAAGCTTATTGTCTTAGTTCAAAATATATATATCGATCAAGTCTATGAGACATCTACAAAAAGAGCTAGAATTTTTTAAACTCGATGAAATTTTTGTTTGACAACCTATAAAAAATTGTATACCATGTGAAAGCTTATTGTTTCACCTTGTATAATGATGTATAAATTTTATTTCAAAGATGTCTTCAAGAGAAGTTAGAATTTTTTAAAGTCAACCATGTCGAATTTCCAGACTGAGATTACGGTACTTCCTACACTGGTAGCTGGTCATCGCCAGAGGTATTTTTAAATTTTTTTCAATTTAAGATTGTGTAACTCATAGAGCATGTAACTTTATGCGTGATATATCAAATAAAAGGTTATGTTATAAGCATGCGTATTAAAGTTAAATCAAATTTCTATGTGCACTAGATCAAAAGATATAACGTGTGTTGGAAAAGAACATCTTTTTACCGTTATCTCCGAATTTTGAATATGAAATTAATTGAAATTTTGTACAATTATAATTTATTTAATTACCTATCTACAGTACAAATTTCATTCATCTATCTATTAAAACAAAAAAGTTACAACAAGTTCAAGTCGTGTCGCGTTTTCGTTTCATCTTGTTTCAAATCACTACGATACTAAAGAAGTTTTCACTTCAAAAAAAAAATAATTCAAATTTAAAAAAAATGTCATCCTTATATACAATTTTAACAACTATTTATACAGAAATTTTAAAATCACAAGAAAACTCTTGAGCATAAAATTAATTTTGTTTGAATCCATTAACTTGCCCTAAGGGTAAGTAAAACAAAGAACAGGTCTTAAACTAAATCATTCATAATAAATATACAAGTTAAAAATGAGTGATACTAATTAACAGTGGCAATATGAATGTCAGTCAATGCAGATTGCAGCGTCGACCTACCGTAAGCGGAAAGAATAAATTGTTTTACTGTCAAGTGCATTTAAACCTCATTAAATGCTGAGTTTCAAAATCTACAAGGTTTTTAATTGCGAATCGTTAAATTGCAACACCTGCATTGAATGCGTGAAATGATGAGATTCATTTTTTTTTTCTTTGGAATTTAATAAGAACCTTACAAGGGCTTTCAATGTGCAGAATGACTTTTAGTCCCAAAAAAAGTGATTGAATATTAAATAAAACTTAAAAAAATATGAAGCAAAATCTAAAAAAAAAATGTAATGTCTATTCCACTATAAAAATTGCTTCAAGAACTAAAAAATGTATGTGAATTCAGTAAGAAACAAAACCTTTCCTCAGTTTACATCAAATTGTGTAAATAATTCAAACAATTTGAATCAAGTTCGCCGCTAGCTCATGCTTGATTCCAATTTCTTCATCACCTTATTTATATTTTCCATAACAAGATTGTTATATGAGCTTCCGAAACATAAAATGTTGTTAAATTTATGCAACCACACACCATCCAAACTGATTTGCAACTCTTATCATTGTTTTGATTGAATTTTTCTTCTTCCCTACACACTTAACTCAGGCATTCAATTGATGGGCTCCGGCATGTCTTTTTAATTTTTTTTTATTTTTTGACAAAATCCGCTACAGTTATTGTATTTATTTAAACCTTTTGTTGTACTCATTTAAATATGCATGAAAATAAAATAAATAAATATAAATATTCAAATTAACAAAAAAACAAAAAAAAACTAAAAGTGTTAATAAATTCAGACAGACTTAACCTGGCCTAGTCGCTCGACCTTGTACCCAAATTAAAAAAAAAAAAAAACGAAAAAAAAACACAAATAAAATGAATATAAATGCTGCCTGATGTTGCACGAAAATTGGTCAAATCATTCACCGACAACGTAACGCATATTACCGCTGAACTGCTGATCGTAAATAAGAAACTAAATGGAACATGAAAATACCAAAAATACAGTTCCATATATAATACACTTCAGTTAAATGGTATAGGTTCAACCTAAAAAAAAACAAAAACCGTTTAGCACGTGTCATCTTATAAAAATATGATGATGTAATTACATTATTTACCATGAAATAATATTTTTTATTCATTTAGGCCAATTTTTCAATATTCAGATAAATTTCAGTTAAAGCTTATTTCTAGGAATACAAGTTTTTTTTATACCTACTGACATTTATTCTTCTGATAGTCTAACAGACGATTGAAAGATCAGGGCTTAGATTAAAAAAAAAACCAGTACCTATTTTGGATAAATAAATTCTGTATATTGTCACTTAGGGCGAAGTTCGAGTCGTGACTCAAGTAAAATTTTTTCTTAAGCACAAGTCTGAGATGAGTTTTCTGAGTGTTTGCTCACGCATTTACTTCAAAATCAAAGAAGTCCTTAGGTTTTCTTAACGTAACGAGTGGCTTAAGTGAGCCAAACGCAAGAGCAAATGTTCACTTTAGTAAAATTTTTACTTGAGTGACGACTCTATTAAAGCTAGAAGGCTTAAGAACATATGGTTTTCAGTATTTGATAAGGAA
Organism: Episyrphus balteatus; assembly: GCF_945859705.1. Classification (NCBI taxonomy): domain Eukaryota; kingdom Metazoa; phylum Arthropoda; class Insecta; order Diptera; family Syrphidae; genus Episyrphus; species Episyrphus balteatus. The sequence continues at coordinate 11,085,642 of NC_079136.1, forward strand.
TTTATGGAGGTAGTTTACATTATCGATTTATCCCGTATTGAAATCCATAGTCTTGACAAAAATAGTTTTCAATGTATTTCTTCATACTTCTTTTTCACAAATGTTGACTTTGAAATCGATTAGTTCGAAAACAACTGATTTAAATAACTTGATTTAAAATCTCAAATTAAGTATACAATTCTAGCTTTTTAAAAAGGTATCACTGATAACTGTTAGTGTTGCCGTTGTTTTTTAATAATTTTTGTAGTAGTTTTTTAGAAAATTTCCCCTCCCTCCTAAAAGGGGGGCATAGACCCTCCCTCCCAAAACAAAAAAAAATGATTGTATTGAATACCTCTACAAAAAACCGTTTTCAATTATCGGCGCTTAAGTTATCGTACTCGAGCCTTGCGTTGATATGAATTTTTCTCGAAAAAAATACACGTTTACAGGGGGTATTTAAAAAAAAGAAGCTAATCCGATTTTGGTAAAAACGGATTATTATTCCTGAGGCCTTCAGGAACAAAGCTTAATTTTTAGTTTTTGTCGTCAAAATTCAGGATTACTGTGTACTAGGTTTGGTCCACAGTTTAGTCTGATGCACGATAATGCATGCTAAAGTAGTTTGAGAATATCTTCAAGATTTTAATATGCCAGCTTTGGATTAACACAGAAATCCGGACTTGAATTCAATAGAACAAGTCTAGGAAATGTTGAAGAGATGAATTCGCGACCGAAATCCAGCTCCAAGCAGTCTTGATCTATTGAAAACTAGAGTGAAAGAAAAGTTACATCAAAACCTTCCAAATTTACTTCGTGGACTGAACAGATGACTCCAAGTTGTCATATGCTCTAGAGGAGACAATACCAAGTATTGAATAAAATTACACTGATCGGCAACGAAAAAAGATCTTGAACCAAACCATACTTTTCTAAAGGATTTTTGTGTGTTGATTCCGAATCCGAAGTCAAAATTTCACTAACACGTCAATTTTTGGAAATATTTGATTAAACTGGTCGGCAAAAAACAAAAAACGTCGGGAGCAAGAACTCTGTAAGGTGATTTTAATTAATTTGAGTGTGTTGAATTCAAAACTGTTTACAGATTTATTAAATCACGTCTAGTTTTTGAGCTATGCTCATCACTATTTTCGCTATAAACTCCTATTAACAAAGAAAAATTTAACGGTGATTAAATTCAACGCCAAAAGTACCAAAAAAACGCGTTTTTGACCAGTTAATAATTATTATTAACAATTATTAATTAAAAAATTTTTAAATGGAATTAAGTGACAATAATTATTGTCACTTACCTAATTCCATTTAAATTTTTTTTTTCTTTAAAAAATGAAAATTATTTTAACATCAGTTTTCAGACCTTGAATTGTTAAATTTGGTTTATTTTTTTTTTTTTGTTGCAGTTCAGCATATTTTCAACTTGTTAAACAGTAAGCAAACACAAAAAAATACACCAATGAGTTTTAAAGCCATTTTAAATAAGATACAGGGGTATAACAGGTGTACAGGGGTGTGCTTTAATTTTGAGCAGGAGTGTATATTAGGTATATTAGAAACATAAAATCTTTCAGCAGATAAAATAATATCAAAAGAAAGTTCAAAGCCTCATTTTTCATAGGATTCTTAAGAAAATAAAATGCACGAGCTTGCTTTTATGTTCAAAGTTGCTTGGAATATTAAAGTTTTTTATAGTTCATAAAAGAATTTTTTAACAAATTTAAAAATAAAACTTAAAAATCAATATAAAATTTGGTTTTAAATTACAAAAGCATCGCTTTAAAAGGTTTTGATCTTCAGACAGACAGAATTGCGAGACCAATTTTTTGCATTCTCTATAGTGTCATGTCTGATCGTTATCTCAAGTTCTATTTTTTTACCAATCCTAAACATGCCCGTATGTAAAAAAGGACAAGACGAAAAGAAAAAAAATCGGCAATGATCAATTTCATTTCTATCGAAGTATCTCCTATTTAATTTACATAACAGGAGTCTAAAGAAGAAATTATTTACAGGTAAAATTTATCTAAGGAAGTGTAATAAATTTAAATTTTGGAAATTTTATTTTTATATGATTCTACCTAAAAAAAAAAGGGATTTAAGTAAGTTCAATCGGATAACGTTTTAATTAAAACAAAATCAAATTTAGTAGATTCTTTTTAATTAAAAAAAATGAAGAACTCCAAAAGATCTATCCTCAAAAATATTTTTTTCTTGGCGAAAAACCAGATAGAAATCCATTAATTTGATACAGATTTTTTTTAAGCATATCACTATTTTTGTTTTTCTTTTAAGATCGTTTGTTTTTATTTTCATTATTATTCTGAACGCCTCAAATGAAATAAAGGTGATAAATCAACATTTCTCTCAATTTAAGCAAAAGAGTTGAATGACTTTTCTTCTTGACTTTTTTTTAGAAGAACTGAAACTTTAATAATTTCATTGCTTTGATTTAATTTGAATCTTTTCAACTAATCCAGAGTGTAAGTTAAAGTTTTGTAATTCTTTTTCGATTCTGTTTTCCTTCATTTTCATGTTTCCAAATTTTGTGTATGTTTTACTTGTATTTAACTTTGCATGTGCAGATTTTCCGTTCCCCGTTAAGATACAGAAAAGTTGTCCGAAAACTGGTCCATTTTTTTTTATTATTATTTTAGGTGCTTTCGATTAAGGGATTGTCCGATCTTATGAACCATGCTTACTAAACTAAAATACAAACAAACATTATTTAAGTAGGTATTGGCAATGTGGGTAAAGTTGTAAATGTTGTTATTATTAATTACACAGAAACGAGGTTTATATGGCACCAGACACCGAAACGACTTTCACCTCTGATGCAATCGATTACGGCGCTAAGCAAAATGTATATGGACGACTCCGATATACCAACTAACTACTGTTAGTACAAGTGTATACTATATTCACCATCATCGGCGGCAAAGCTGTTGATGATGATGGTGATGGTAATGATGGTGATGATAACATGTTGCCCAGAAACTAGTGGTTGTATATAGTGCCGATAAGTTGCTTGCTACTTAGTATAAATGCATTTCTATGTCTGTATGTTAGTAGTATTAAATTTTGCAGATGGATTTTTGTGGACACTATACTTGCATCTTGCACAGCAGCTTACCAATGATATAGAGAGGGAGAATATGAAAAACATTTAAGAGACAAAGCCTTTACAGAGTGCTTTACCATTTTGTTGTTTATCATGTTTATAGGATTACATGCAACTTGTAGAAATGACAAAGACTGGTACTGGTTGCAAAATAATGCATTTTGTCTAGAAACAATTTTTTTATTTTAGTAGTACGTCCCGGAATGAAAAGATTTAGTTACGGGACTTAGAAGATTTGGACATTATACAATGTGTCTATACAAAATTAAATATTGTTAACTTGAATAGAAACTTTATTCAAGGGTTTAAGTGAAACCTTAAAAAATAATTTTTCTTGAAAAAAAAAAATCGGAAAAATCTAACTTTTTTCCCACCATCACCTTTAAATCAATTTTGTTATATCACAACTTATAATAAAAATGTATATCATATGAAAGGTTATTATTTAAGCTTTAAATATTTTCTTCAATCACCTGTCAGACATTTACAACAAGAGCTAAAAATGTTTGAAACCAATCAATTTTCATCCAAAAACACAAGAAAATCAATCTTTTTTCTCTTCCATCACCTTTAAGTCGATTATTTTACATGAAAACCTTTAATAAATTTTATATCATCTGAAAGTTTTTTATTTAAGCTTTAATATGATGTTTCAATCATATTTGTATACGACAACATGTAGAAAAAAAGTTGATTTTTTTTAATTTTTTATGAAAAGAACATATTTTCATTGTTATCTCAAGATTGTGAATAAGAAATTAATTGATATCTACAGTATAAATTTGATTCATCTATCTATTAAAATAAAAAAAGATATAATCAAATAATTTTTACTGTTGTTTTTTTTTCATCTTGTTTTAAATCACTACGAAACTACAATACTAAAGAAGTTTTCACTTCAAAAATGACAGCAAAAGTTTCGGCCTCTTTGTGCTAGTTTAAAATGTTCCACACACGCCACAGTGACCCATTTGGTTATTTCTTAGAAATAAAATATTTAGAACACAACGGCAACACCTACAATATTTAAATATACAATTTAAAAAGCTAGAAGCTTAGTCATATTTGTAAAATTAAAATTAAGTTAATTGAATGAAGGGTTTTTGAAAGAATGGTAATTGAACTCAGATTTTTGAAAAAAAAAAATTATTGACAAAATTTGACCATATCGTTTTTAAAACTTTTTCGTAATTTAAAATGCATTTATTTTTCAAATTTTTTAGGCCACATTTACTATGATTTGAAATTATAAAAGGAAATGTCAATATGTATTACAGTTTATGAAAAAAAAATTAAAAAGTATTTCATTTTCGAAGAACTTTTTTTAATAGAAGTTTTGAAGAAAAAATTAACTTACTTTTTTTTTAAAGTTCAACATTTAAATATAAAGTTATTTTTTATATAATAGCCCTTATTGTTGAAAGTTAAATAGCAAAAGTTTAAAGTTCTTATTTGAAAAAATCTTTTAGAAATTCAATTATTTCAATGCAAAAATTTGTATAAAAAAAAAACCCATTTTCCCCAATTTTCTTGCTTTTTCACGACGGTAGTGTAAATTAATATAATTAAATTTTTGTTGATTTCAAAAACTAATTTTTGGTAGGAAGTGAAAACATCAAGATATTTATATCCTGAATCACCATAATGCACCTCCAAAATGAATTTTCCTTAAGCCAATCAATTTTTTTTACAACATGTCTTGATATTATTTTAACAAAAAATAATCTTTGGGGTACATTTAATCATTTTAAGGTTTTTATTTATGATAGGAAAACAAAATTATTTCCATTGAAATGGACTCCAACCGGAAGCTTTAGATGTCCTAACACAGCCATATTGCCTGTTCGCCATTCAATACAACTTAACGGAACTCAAAACCTCTCTTATATACAAAATTTTATATATATATTTTTGTTGTTGACAGTTTAAAAATTTAAATTTACACGCAGTGTTTGCAGTGCGATTCGATAATATTTTAGTCAATAAATTATACTCGCGGTTGTGGTATGCACCCAAATGCTTGAGAGATCTTACGAGTTTCAGGTACCTTAAACCTACCTCAATCCCCTGGTTATAATGTTAGTATAGAGGAGTGGAAACGGTTTGTGTATCGTTGATTTTTTTTGTTACATAATCCTCGCCTGATGACTTTTTTGATGGTGTTGCTTGCTTGCTTGGGTTGTTACTAAATCTGTACTCTGAACACAGACACAAGTTTGGGTTTTTTAAGATATCAGGTATAAAATGGAGAATTATAGAGATGTGAGATAGAGAACCTGTTGAAAGAGGTGAGTTTTAGTTTGAGAATTGAGATAAGTGCGAAACAAGCCTTTGAGGTATTCAGCAGGTTGTCTACAGTATTATATATTTAAAATGATAAGTGTTTGTGAATAGATCACACATAGACAGAGGCTAGACCACTTGAGGATCAGGTATTTTGTTTCGTTAATTTTGTGTTGCTTAAAGCATTCCGACATATTGAATTCAAGAATCAGCTAAATTTGTGATATTATTTTGTTTGGGAGCTAGACTTTTAGAAAGATGAAAATGAAAAAGCGGGTGAAAGAGAATTTGCTGACATTTGTAAGACAAACTAGAAGAAAATAAAAGCTTAAATCGAGAACTCTAAATCAATTCACTGGTCCGTAACAAAAATTGAGTTTGCACAAAACCATACTTTGTATGCTGACTCTGAAAGGAGCTCTTTGGCACGTTTTTAAAAACTTTGTGCAAGTCGAAATTTAAGACGCTTGCACCCCATTTCGTACCTGAGAAATCGATTGGCATCATTAGTTTTTTGATTTATTGGTAACTTCGACTTCGAACAAAATTTTTTTTCTTGTTTCAATAATTTTAAGCATCGTGCAGTGTGCACGGTATAAAATCATTTTCTTGTTTGTACCTATTGCTATTGCTATTCATTCTGCTCAAACGTTTTTTTCTACCATCATAAAGACAATATAAATCATTTCGAGAAATTTATTTAACAATTAGAATTTTTGTTAAAAAAATTCAAGTAATTTTTATTCAAGTTTGGTTAAAATCCAACTATTTTTGTAAAAGATAAAAATAAAAAATAAAAAAATCGTATTTTTGCATTTTTGTCAATATTTTTGAGGTTATGGAAAAAAATTGTTTGAGTAAAAGTTGTAGGCATTTATACTACCTACAACTTTTGCATTTGACTTTTTTCGATAGGACGTCTAATTTTGACAGAAATTGTAAAAAAAAACATGATTTTTGACACCCACCTCTCTTTTTCGTCCACCCACCCCCTTTCCACCAATTTTTTTGTGGGCAATTTATTTTTCCCCTTTCATATACCTACCATTTATCCTAAATTTTCCCAACAACAATATGCTGCTTATAATTTTTTTATTTTCAAAAATTATTGGCACTTTTTTATTATGTCACTGGTCCGTAACGAAAATTGAGTTTGCACTAAAGACTAAAGCCTGAACTACATCAAAACACAAAGTCAAAAAAGTACGAAAAAGTAAACAAAGCTCAAAATATAAAAATCACATGTCTATATTTACCTGACATCTATTGGAAAAAAAAATTAACTAAAAAAGCTCATTTGTTTTTGAAGTTTTAAAATTTCAAATTAAAAAAAATTTTAAAAGTAAACAAATTACAGTCAACTCCATCTAAGTCGAATTGTCACAGGACACAAAAATTGGTTCGAGTTAGAGGGAAATTCGACTAAGAGTAATCTATTTAATCTTTTTGCTGCAGGCGGTTTCATTAAAAACGGTAAAAAAATTTGAGTTAGAGGAAAATTTGACCTAAAGGAAGTACGACTTATAGGGAATCGACTGTATTTGAAATTTCAATTGTTTGTCAAAAGAGCTCTTTTTTCGCAAAATGACAGAAACTATGTGATCGAAGAGCTACCTTACGGAAAGATTATAAAATATTGTTTGAGTGTATTTGTTTTTAAAACTTTGTGAACATTGAAAGCTTGGTCTTGTTCAAGCTTTTTGAATCGAATACTTTTTTAAAATGAAAGAGAGATATACAAACAAGCTACTAGGGGGAAGAAGAAAAAACATCGTGTTTACTTTTTTGTACTTTTTTGACTTTGTGTGACTTTGTGACGTGATAGAATCAATCTTGAACAGTTTTGACATCAGCACATTAGAATAAATTGAAATCACACAACAAAGTTTTTGCTCCCAACTTATTTTTTGTTTTCGTCGTGTTTGAATAATGCATAAAGGAGATGGGGCGTTTTTGGGCCATCAGCGTACATTAATGAGACTAGTCTCGAATTGAAGCTGGAGCTTAGTATATTCAATATATGAAGTTTTTTTTTAAATCGAAAGTCAGGGTCCTGAGATATAAGGCTCCAAAGTTCGTTCTGATAACCATTTTCTGTCCCTTTTATATGCAAATATCATTAGAACTATAAGAGCTATATGTAAGTTTTTGATGTCAAATGAAAGGTTTTTTTTGTGCCTTTTCAACAATATATAACACATATTACACATAAAAAAGAAAGCGAAAAAATAAAGAAAAAGTAAAATATTTATGAAAAAGAGAGTAATCCTGAACAAGTTTAAGGTTGACCTGAAAAAACGACAAAAACTAAGGATGAGGCTTTGTTCCTGAAAGCCTCTGCAATAATAATCCGCTTTTACCAAAATCGGATTAGATATTTTTTCGAGATATCCCCGTAAAAGGGTTTTTTTTTTTGTGAAAAATTCATACCAAAGCAAGGCACGAGTACGATAACTTAGGCGCCGAGAATTGACAACGGCTATTTCTAGAGGTGTTCAAAACAAATATTTTTTCTTACGGGAGGGGGGGGGGGGGGTCAATGTCCCTCCCTTTAGGCGGGAGGGGCAATTTTCAAAAGAAATACTTGAAATCATAAAAAAATTATTAAAAAACAACGGCAACACTTACAGTTATCAATTATACTTTTTTCAAAAGCTAGAGTTATACACTTGATTTTAATTTTTAAATCAAGATATTTCAATCAATCGTTTTTGAAATAATCGATTTCAAAATCAACATTTGGGAAAAATAAGATTAAAAAAATACATTGGATACTATTTTTGTCAAGTTTTTCAATGAGAAATTGATTGATGAGTAAATTGTCTCAATAATTTCCTAATCAAACACTGAAAACCATATCTTCTTATGCCTTGCTTCTAGTTTTTGAGAAAAATGAAAAATAGAAAAACTAATTTCTTAATCAGATTTTTATTTTCTTGGCTGTTTACCATTATCAAAAATCAGAAAAGATCGATATTCATACATAGAGTCAGTAAAGAGCTTTGTTCTTCTTAAAAAAAAACAACATTTGGGAAAAATAAGATTACAAAAATACATTGGATACTATTTTTGTCAAGTTTTTCAATGAGAAATTGATTGATGAGTAAATTGTCTCAATAATTTCCTAATCAAATACTGAAAACCATATCTTCTTATGCTTTCTAGTTTTTGAGAAAATTGTAAAATAAGAAAACTTTTTTCAAATCCTTCAGTGGATTAAGTTTTTGGGGACTATTCTCTGCACCATCAGGGCTCGCCTGTGGTGAGCGTACAATGGGAATCTAGTTTTTTTTTTTAAGAAGAACAAAGCTCTTTACTGACTCTATGTATGAATATCGATCTTTTCTGATTTTTGATAATGGTAAACAGCCAAGAAAATAAAAATCTGATTAAGAAATTAGTTTTTCTATTTTTCATTTTTCTCAAAAACTAGAAGCAAGGCATAAGAAGATATGGTTTTCAGTGTTTGATTAGGAAATTATTGAGACAATTTACTCATCAATCAATTTCTCATTGAAAAACTTGACAAAAATAGTATCCAATGTATTTTTTTAATCTTATTTTTCCCAAATGTTGATTTTGAAATCGATTATTTCAAAAACGATTGATTGAAATATCTTGATTTAAAAATTAAAATCAAGTGTATAACTCTAGCTTTTGAAAAAAGTATAATTGATAACTGTAAGTGTTGCCGTTGTTTTTTAATAATTTTTTTATGATTTCAAGTATTTCTTTTGAAAATTGCCCCTCCCGCCTAAAGGGAGGGACATTGACCCCCCCCCCCCCTCCCGTAAGAAAAAATATTTGTTTTGAACACCTCTAGAAATAGCCGTTGTCAATTCTCGGCGCCTAAGTTATCGTACTCGTGCCTTGCTTTGGTATGAATTTTTCACAAAAAAAAAACCCTTTTACGGGGATATCTCGAAAAAATATCTAATCCGATTTTGGTAAAAGCGGATTATTATTGCAGAGGCTTTCAGGAACAAAGCCTCATCCTTAGTTTTTGTCGTTTTTTCAGGTCAACCTTAAACTTGTTCAGGATTACTCTCTTTTTCATAAATATTTTACTTTTTCTTTATTTTTTCGCTTTCTTTTTTATGTGTAATATGTGTTATATATTGTTGAAAAGGCACAAAAAAAACCTTTCATTTGACATCAAAAACTTACATATAGCTCTTATAGTTCTAATGATATTTGCATATAAAAGGGACAGAAAATGGTTATCAGAACGAACTTTGGAGCCTTATATCTCAGGACCCTGACTTTCGATTTAAAAAAAAACTTCATATATTGAATATACTAAGTTCCAGCTTCAATTCGAGACTAGTCTCATTAATGTACGCTCATGGCCCAAGTCCCATATAATTTTGCCCCATCTCCTTTCCATATTTCAAAAAAAAAAAAACATAACTATATATTATCTTTTTTTCGGTCATTATATCATTTTCTTATAAAAGTTTTACTTTTAAAGTTAGAGAACTACAAAGTATGTCTTTCTCAGTTCTCCTAACGGTGTTTTATTTCTCTTATCCGAAAATTCCTTGCAAATTTTTTGTGCAACAAGTTAAAAAAAATAGTATTGAGAGCTACACGTATAAAAACGGAATAAAACGTAAATGAGACTTGTACTCTGAACCAACTCCGCTCAAAAGTACATCTATATTTAAATTTTGATGACGTCTCATTTTTTTTTTAGACTATTCCCTATTGACTGAACTTTTCAGCAACTCAAAAAACACAACTTGAAACTTTACTATCCTTATATTTAATGCAAATAAAAAAATATCTGCATTGAAAAAAAAATTCAATGCAAAATGTGTGCATTATATATTTTTTTTTTTTCAATATTCGTCGAATTTCTTACAATTTTGACTATTTGACCTTATAAATATCATAGTTAAAATAGCGTATGTAGGGCCAAATAGTCAAAATTGTAAGAAATTCAACGAATATTAAAATAATATTTAACCCCCACATTTTGCATTGATTTTTTTTATATTTCAATGCAGAAATTTTTTATTTGCAATCAATTTTTTTTTTAATACAAAATATTTTTATTTTCAATGCAAATATTTTTAGTTCCAATATCAATTTTTTTATTTGCAACAAATATTTTTTTTAATGGAAATTTTTGTCAGTGGCCATACATTGTATTTAATGTCAAATGCATTGTTTTTCAATTGATATTTTTGGATTTAATACAATTTTTTAATGATTTTTTTAGCAAAATATTTACATTGTAAATGATTTCTCTCATTTGGCATCAAAATTTGAAATTGAACTTTTCCTAGACACGAACTACAATTAATCCTTAACCCACGATATGTTGATGTGCAGGTTATACATACAAAACATTTCGAAATGTCAAGTTAGATAAAATAGTCACTTTCATTTAAAATGTTCAGAATTCAGTTTTCTAAAGAACCTCTAAATGTTTAAAGCTTGAAGGATACGCAAGAAAAATCAATTTCTTTCCCTTCTCTTTCCCACTCCTTTTTATAACTTAGTTCTATGGCAATAAATGGCAACTATACAATTTTATCGATATTCTGTTGCATTTTAGAGCTCTGATTTAATTCCTTCTAAGTGGACTATTAATTTAATATAAAAAAAAGGTCTTAATAAACAAAGATCATTAAACTGTAGAGATGGCTTGGCGTATAGGTATAATTATAAAGTCTTAAAGTTCAAGCAAAAATTAATGTTAAAAATAATCTTATCAAATTATTCAAATGACCTCGAAGATGCACGGATAATAATGATTTTTTTTTATAAAAAAAACTCAAAAGTCAACTTTAAAATGATTTATAGCAAAACAATAAAAAAGTTATTGCAATTTACATATGAAAAATCCTTTTCATAAAATGAAACAAAAGATTTTTTGTATTGCATTGTTATAATCTTCTTCAATGTTTATTCTAACAAAGATTACAGAAGACACTTGAAGAAAAAAAAAACAATTATACCGGGCGGGCATGATAATTTATACACGCGTCTTAGTCGTAACAGAAAGGTTTTGTATGAAATTCACTGTCTACTTTAGATCAACTTGTGCACTGAATACCAATTGGCATTAATCAATAACAATAATAAATCTCCATCAGAGTGAATCATCATTTTGATACGCAACTGTATTCACAATCAAATTTGCCACACTATACAAACTGTGAACCGTGAAGTTTGAGATGCATAATTAAGTTAAGAGCACATGCGCATTGTTGTCTTGGGGGTTTTCAACTCCATATTTAAATTTGTTTCAACTATTTGTCTATAATAACCTAGAGAATCTTTCCTAACAATAGCAGAAAACTTAAAAAAAAAAAACAGAGAATTTAAAAACTTATTTGAAATAGAAACAGGAACCGGAATAACTACTTCGAAACGGTTTAACTGTCACCATCAATCATTTAGTGGGAAAACCCACCAGATTTCATGCCCCCTAGCGGAATTTTATTGTAGTATTTATTTCTGGTTCTTGTACTGGGTTAACAACTGAACAAAAGCTATTTTTTAAGCTTTTGGTAAAAAAGTGATTAACGGTGAAGTTTCTCTTGTGTAAAGAAATAAATTGTTTTATGTTTTTTTTTTTTTCATTATATTATAACTAACAATTTGTGAACATAAATTATAAATTTGAATTGTTTGAAGCGGAATTTCATTCGCATGGTTAAGTGCTAGAGGAAAAATTAAATCTCAATTAGTTTTCTATAATTAATACAAATTGTTTAACAATTAATTAGTGCAATTCAAACAATTATAATAATGAATGAAATTTTGTATTGATACCCTTTCTTGTTTATTTTTTTTAATATATTTTTTTTTGATAGAAATTAAATTATTCTTTATTTTCAAGATCCACATATTAAAGTTCTGTCAATTTGTTTTTTTTTTTTTCTACATTCTTAAAAGTGGTTTTCTGAATTTGAATTCAAAATGGAAAAACAGAAAATAATAAAGCGTTCATTTTTATTACTTTTATTTTAACAGGGTGTATATTTTTTTATTAAGCTTCATTTTAAATTGTTTTATTAATTTTTTAAGGTAGGTAGGTAATTAGTTTTTAAATAAACATAATGTTCAGCCATGCAGCCCTTATAAATTTATAAGTCACACTTCTTTTGTGTTAAATTCTTCCGTGTAATTTAAATAAAAAGCAAAAAGTATCATAAAGATCTCAATTATATTTAATTTCTAGACTAGCAATTATTTTAAATTTGGTATTTTTGTTAGGAGAATGGAGGTAAAATTTGATAAGACAAACATTAATAAATTCATAATTTGAGGTGTTTTTAATGATGAATATAATGACATCAAATTGAAATTAATATACCTACGAATATCACAAATAGTTGTGGTCCGTTTTTAAGAAATTTCGACTTTATTTTTCATAATAATATAAGTTTTATCGTCAAACCTCAAAACCACACGTGGTGAAACTCTGATAAAATTTAAATTGAAAATTGAGCTTCCTTTACTCAAAAATATTTCTAGTAAAAAATCTCAAAATATACTTGCTTCATTTCTTTTGAAAACTAATGATTATTTATCAATGTTTTTACTTGCGATATAGGTACTATACAGGGTGTCCCAAAAGTAATGGATCAAACGAAATATGCAGATAGGCCAACTTTAGGGCTCTCAGAATTTAGTAACTTGTTCATCCCAAATCCTTACGGTTTTCAATTTAATGCAGTTTTTGTGAATTATCGAAAAATCTCGGCTTTGCAACAGTATTTTGCTTCCTCCGGTCATAATTGATTTTTGTTTTTTACAATTCTTTCACTAAAACATTGGTTAATAAGAATAAATAATTATTTAATCAAAATATTTTTTATTTCATACGCCATTTTGCTGCAAATTAATTAACAGTTCCATGTTTTATAAAAACTCAATTACTTAATTTTTTTTCAGAGCAACACACTGCAAAAAATTTGTATGGTGTGACACAGGTTAATTATTTTAAAAACTTGCCGTGTTATTGCACTTTTCAAAAATGTATAAAAGTTTCCAAACTTGAAGTTAGAACAAAAGATATTACAATTTTAATGCAACAAAACAGGCCTTTTCAGAGAAAAATAACAAAGAAAAATAAACACATTTCCTCGACTGTTGTTTGTTTATTTCTTTTTGAATAAAAGCCTCGATTTTTGTTTGTTATTTTGCTCGGAAAACCCCTGTTTTTTTGCATTAAAATTGTAATATCTTTCGTTCTAATTTGAACTTTGGAAATTTTTATACATTTTTGAAAAGTGCAATAACACGGCAAGTTTTTAAAATAATAAACCAGTATCACACCATACAATTTTTTTTCGGGATGTTCCTCTCAAATAAAAGTAAGAAATTGAGTTTTTATAAAACATGGAACTGTTACATAATTTGCAGCAAAATGGCGTATGAAATAAAAAATATTTTGATTAAATAATTATTTCTTATTATTAGGCAATGTTTTAGTGAAAGAATTGTAAAAAACAAAAATCAATTATGAGCGGAGGAAGCAAAATACTGTTGCAAAGTCGAGATTTTTCGATAATTCACAAAAACTGCATTAAATTGAAAACCGTAAGGATTTGGGATGAACAAGTTACCAAATTCTGAGAGCCCTAAAGTTGGCCTATCTGCATATTTCGTTTGATCCATTACTTTTGGGACACCCTGTATATCAAGTTATGCATTCGTACAAAAAAATAAAATGCACGACTGGGTCGCACGTACTTGCTCTTGTAGTTGAAAGTATCGTTATCTTAAATATCTATCGGAAATTTAAGATTTTGTTTAGTGTCGAGAAAAAATACAAAAAAAAAATGAAAGTTAAAAAAATTACATTTAAATTTATTTTTTTCAAAAACCTTTAAAAAATTTTTTTTTTAAAACTTCTTTTTAATTTTTTTTACATTCGCCAGTTCAAAATTATGTCTATAAATTTTGAATAAAATTGACTTATGTTTTGATGAAATTTATGAACTTTAAAAATATGTCAATTTTTGAAAAACGGCAACGCCATATTTCCGTTCTCCGCATTTTTTGAGAAAAACTAAAAACGCAGTTTTGTTAGAATCAGTAAGAGTATTACGTACACTAAATTTAATCAAAATCGTTAGAGCCGTTTTCGAGAAATTTGCAATACCTCGAAAACGTTATATGGGAGATATGCGTTAAAACGGAGATATTAAAAAAATAAAAAAAAGGGGTCTAGGGAATTACGTAAAAGTCATCTGTACCAAGTTTCAAGCAAATCCATCCATCCGTTTAGGCCCTAGCTCGATGTACAGATGGACGTACAGACGCACAGACGCACAGACCGACGGACGGCATGACGAAAACCACTTTTTTGATCTTCTCCATTATCGTAATGTTGGTTTTGATTAAAACCTCAATTTTTTTTTTCTACACGAAACCAATACTTGCCCTATAGAGCAAGTAAAAAGTTGAGATAACATTTTTCCATGACATTACGATGATAGACAATGCGAAAAAAGTGGGTCCCGGAAGTCCGTCTGTCTGTCAGTCTCTCTGTCTGTATAAGGAACTAGAGCCTAAACGGATGGACCGATTGACTTCAAACTTGCTATGTAGCAGTTTTTGGAGACTCTCCAGAGGGGTTTTTGGAATTAATTTTTGGATTTTTAAAAAAAATTTGAAATTTTTTTTTTGAAAAATCAAATTTTCGAAAACGGGACATTGAATTTTTTTGAAATTTTGTTTTTAGATGTTGATTAGTTATTTCTTCAAAATGGCATACCAGTTTTATTTTTAAACTTTTTTTCAAAAAATTATTTATAAAAAATTAGTTTTTTAAAAAACGGCTCTAACGATTTTGAAAATTTTTTTTCTAAAAATGCACCTTAATATATCAAATAAAATTGCATACTTGTTTTGTGGGGCGATTTGATTTCGGATATTGTTTTATTTTTTTTATTTTTGTTTTGTTTTTTTTTTTTTTATATACCTACATTTCCCAAGTTTCTATATAAAAAGTCTTAAATATTTAAGCAACTTGAGCTCTAAGAGCAAGTTCGTCGTGCATTTTATTTTTTAGAGAAGATAAAATCCAATGCTAGTATCAACTAATTAAAAAAAAAAACTATGATATAAATGGTAAATAGAAAATCCTGAATAAAAAGTCTGACATAAAAAGTCTTAAACCGAAACGAAAAAAGGTATGAAAATAAAAATAGAAAAATTAACACATTTTTCGAAAAAAAAAATCAATGCAAAATGTTCTAGTTCCAATACGCTTGAGTTTGTCAACTAATTTGCAATCATGCAAAATTATTCTAAAAAATGTACTATACTATTCATGAATATAAAATGGTAATGCTGTTTTTTTTACGTCCCTTACTTTGGCGGACACTTTGTGGCGGTACAAAAAAAATTTATCTCATTAATTGTAGCTAATTAAATGCTAATTTGTTGTGCAAACCAAAAATTTGTAGCTCGCATAGTTTTTGAATTATAGAATTTTCCGCTAAAATAAGTCTGAAGTTAGCGGACAAAATCTGAAATGATTGAAATTAATGAGTTTAAAAAATAAAAAATAATGTATTCAAAAGCTACAATTAATGGTTTAAGAAAAAATTTAAAAAATAATTTTTTAAAGTTTCGTGCATTGGTACAGCGAACAGGAAGTGCACTTTTAAACTTCAAATTGAAATAAAAAATGACTCAGAGGAGCTACAAAATTATTTTTTGAGCAACAAATTTTGTTTTGCAAAGCTACCTACAATTTCTAGAAAAGAAAAAAAAAAAAAATTAAAAATTCAACTTTTTTGAAAATTTTCACCCTTACATATGAAATTGAGTCTTATTTTAGCGGAATATTGAATAACAAAAAAACTAAACGAGCTACAAGATCGAGGTTTTTGGATTTCAGCTTAGTCTACTTCAAATTTATGCAAAAAAAAAAAAATGTTTGAATTTAGCATTTTTTGGATTTTGAAAGGTAACTTTTGAGCTATGTTCTTAAAACAAAATCTTGAATAATTTAAAAACGGTTTGAGCTACAAAATTTGGGTTTATATCAAAAGTAAAGTATTCAAAAGCTACAATTATTGGAAAAAGAAAAAAACTTGAAAAAGTGATTTTTTAAAAAAGTCTCCACTGGCCTCATCAAACCGGAAGTGCACTTCTGAGACTTTAAGTTGAAATAAAAAATTACTGGGTGGAGCTACAAAACAAATTTTTGCGCAACAAATTAGCATTAAATTAGCTACAATTTTGGGCATCAAACAAATATTAATTTTCCTACTTTCGTCCGCTAACTTCAGTCTTGTTTTAGTGGAATTTTGAATAACAAAAAAACTGTTCAAGCTACAAAAACCAAGTTTATGTAATTGAAAAGCATTTAAAAAGCTACAAATTTGGAGGTCAACTAAACTCATTAATTTCAATCATTTCAGATTTTGTCCGCTAACTTCAGACTTATTTTAGCGGAAAATTCAATAATTCAAAAACTATGCGAGCTACAAATTTTTGGTTTGCGCAACAAATAAGCCTTTAATTAGCTACAATTAATGAGATAAATTTTTTTTTATTCCGCCATAAAGTGTCCGCAGCTTGAGCTTCTTAAACAAGTCGTCTGAAAAAGTTCATGGTAGTTTTTGGAAGCTTTACTATTCCCCAATACAATAATTAACCGTAGATTTGAACGTCAAAAAATTGAATATTTTTTATAATTTCTAATTTTGGTGCCACACTAGTTCTGCTTTAATTTTGATTATATTTGTTAAACAACGAAGAGTTTTTCTTTTAGGATCAAAATCGAACTAACAACAATAGGATAACACAAATCTCACTTTTAAATGTCTTGCGTGTTTAGTTTGTTTAAACTCCTGATAAACACAAAATTTACAAGATGCTCACAGAGACCATAAATTAGTATAAAAATTTTCGTTGAAATAGATTGAACTTTTGAGGAGAAATTTAGAAATTAAGAAAACCACTCCATGACAAGTAATTGCGGGGACCTATTTTTTGGCATTCTATATCATCATAATGACATGTCTGATTATAATATTGATGTAGATTTTTTTTACGAATTATAAACATGCCCTTTAGTATGGGTACATATCGCAATTAAAAAGCAGTTTCCGGACTCTCTCGGTAAATTTTTTTTTTTTACTTGCTCTATAGGGCAAGTATTGATTTCGTGTCGAAAAAAAATTGAGGTTTTAATCAAAACCAACATTACGATGATGGAGAATTCCAAAAAGTGGGTCCCGTAATTCCGTCCGTGCGTCTGTACGCCTGTGCGTCTGTGTGTCTGTGTGGTTGTGCGTCCATCTGTACACATTTCCACAGCCTAAACGGGTGGATGGATTTTCTTCAAATTTGGTACAGATGATTTTTATGGAATTCTGAAAGTTGATTTTTTTTTTGTTTTTTTTATATCTCGTTTAGAACGTACATATACCTCCCATACAAAAAAATACGATATTACGAATTTCTCGAAAACGGCTCTAACGATTTTGATTAAACTTTGTATACGTAATATTTAAAGCAGTGGCAATAAAACTGCATTTTTATTTTTTCTCAAAAAAGTCAAATAACAAAACAAATTTTTTTCATTTAACAAAATTTTGCCCTAAATGTCGGCTCTTCCCCAATATCAATTTTTTTTTAAATTTAGATCCAGTCGTGCATTTTATTAACTGTAGTTAGCAAAATAAAATTTCGTTGGTTTTGATATTAAAATTTAGTTTAAAAGTTTCTGAAGTCAATCATTTTAAAAACTTCACATAAGTATATGTAGGTATGTTAAACAATATACTTTGTTGTCCAAAACATGCCCAGGGAAACTATTTAAAAATAAAATATGAAGACTTTAATAAAAAAACTACAAAACCATACCAATTTTCACACCTTTAAAATAAACTTGATTTTTTTGAAACAAGAAAATAAAACAGACAAATTAAATCAATTTAATGATTTGTTAGTCTATAAATGGGTTTTAGTTAAATAAATATTTAAAACTAATGATAATAAAATTCCATATAATGAGCAGTTTCTTTAAAATTTTATTTTCCAAAAGCTTAAAAAATTGTTTAAATTTGCTTTCATTTTTTTTTGTTTCATTATTTCAAGGTTAAACATAAAAAAAGTAATATTCAATCATAAAACCATATACTTTTAAGTATATTCAAGTAAAAAAT
The DNA here is from genome assembly GCF_945859705.1 of Episyrphus balteatus. Taxonomy (NCBI): domain Eukaryota; kingdom Metazoa; phylum Arthropoda; class Insecta; order Diptera; family Syrphidae; genus Episyrphus; species Episyrphus balteatus. Next base: position 11,104,188 of record NC_079136.1, read on the forward strand.
TTAAATGTTTTATAGTGAGATCAGAATAAATTAGAACAAAAATATTTACATATTAAAACCTGTTACTTAATTAATTCAAATTACTAACAAAAATGTGTCTTCGTAGACAGTAATAGAGCTCTTTTAACTTTAAATTTTGCGTCTTTATATGTACAAGAATTTATTAACTTTTTGAAAATATTTTGGCAAACTTTTGGTAAACCAGGGTGGGTGTTTATTCAGCATTTGAAGGTTGTAATAATTAAAAACATTTATTAACACCATGTAAGTACTTATTGATACAAAAAAAAATAATTGTTGCAACTTTAAAAAATATTCCATTCATTAATCAAGAATTATTAATGTGTTTAATTTATTCCATGAAACATTTTTCATTATGATCTTCATTTACAGTCATATTAAATAATTTGGATTTTTTTTTTGTTTTGTTTTGATTCAATTATTTTGTGTTTTGTGTAAATAAATTCATCATAAGGCTATCGCTAATCATTTAACTGAAAGAGAATCCATTAAAATTATTATCATCATCATCATATTAACAAAAAAAACAAAAAAAAAGTATGAGGAGAAAAGGTTTTGTTTTGTTCATCATCAAAACAACAACAATAACAGCAAAAAAGTTCAAACACCTTGAAAACCCCACTCAATGCCATCATACAACTTTACTAACTACTGCCACTGCCGCATGCTACAACTATACTATGCTGTATGCCATTACACTTTATTCATTAATGTGGCAAAGCAACCATATAATTGCAACAGCTTGCCGCTCAATTGCATCCCCATACATTATTATGCTCTCTCACAACACATCTTGAAAATATAGGAAAATTATACAATATTAAGAAAATTTATAAAATTAAAGTTTTAACGTCAACTTTTTTGTATACGCACCTTTAACCTTAACTTCTAGCAAATACACTTAAAAATGTGTAAAGTTATAAGTTCTTAGTCAATATTTAAAGAGTTTTCTAAATGGATACTAGGAATTGATGATAACAAGATCTGTTGCTACATAATATCAATAAAATTGTAGACAAACAAAAAAAATTACTGCGAAAACAAGTCAATGAGTCAATTTAAAAGGATGGAAAATTTGAAAGTATGAGTAAACAAAGGGATTCAAGGATTTTGCTGCTGAAGACGGAAAAGGTATTAAAAATGCAAACTGCTACTTTAATAGTGCAAAAAACCAGATCTGTTTATAGCTTATTTTTTGTTTTTTGTTGTTGCTTCAGTTGCATTTTATCTCTCTTTCCTATTATAGTGCAAAAAAATTATGGATATTTATAGAAACGAGTTTGGCAACTAGTTAAACAGTGCTGTGCACAAAAAAAACAATGATTTTCTTCTTTGTAGTAGCAGACAATTTGATAATATTTTTATCAAGAGATGAAATCTGGTATACAGGTTATTCCAAGGTCACCTTAAGAGGATTGGGAGAGAGGGATGAAAACATGCATCTTCATTTAAGTGTGACGGTAAGCTCAACAACCTAACCTAACCTAACCTAACCTAACTTATCTTGAGTACCTAAAACGTTTTTAGTTTTTTCAATTTTGTTTTCTTTAAATGGCTATATTTTTGCAAAACTGCAAAACAAGAAATTGATAACGATCTAAACTTGTCTAGCAACTTTTTCCTGATCATCGAACAGCATTTTTTTTTTATTAATGAAGACTGTAGTAATTTTCAAGTGTTTTTTCATACTTTTTAAACTTTGATATTATTTAAATTTATTCAGAAAAGTACGATATTGAGAAGCATTATTTCTTCTGATTATATAAGACCAATTTATTCTTTTAAAACTGATTAAATTTAAACCCTTCCATGGAATTACCGTAAACACAAATACATCACCAAAATAGTTGAATAAAAATTGATAAAACGCATCGACTTCTTTTTTCTTAACTTTCAAAAATCTATATGAAAAAATATTTTTAAGGCCCAATCATTTTCAAAAAATTAACTTTCTTAAGTTTTTGTAAAATTTTTGTTTGTTTAAAAAACTGAAAACAACTTTTTCTGAGCTTTATCTATTTGTTCTTTTCTTAACCACAATAACTCTGAAACAGTTTTTAATTCAATTAAGGCCCAATTTATTGACTCTCCATTAAACTTAAATCGCCATTAAAAAAGGGAATTTTAAAATTAAAAACCAATTTCGTTTAATTCAGTCTCTTTTAAGGAAATTTTTGAAGTTTGGCATCATTTAGGGGAGAGTGGGGCAGTTTTGAACACGGGTCACATTTGAACACTGCATATAAAATTTTAGTATATCAATCTTTTTTAGAAGTATTTCGATATTTGAACCCGTCAACACGATATCCATAAATGTCAATGACTTTCCATCGTTATCTCGGCTGACATTCAGATTTATAGGAGTAAGGTGATTTTTATAGTGGTTTTGCATTATTTCAGTTTTTTAGTTCTAAGAGTTTAAAAAAAAATTGGTACGTGATTTCAAAACGCAATACAATTTTTGTTAATGGTTAATGAATTTGAAACTAATTGACGGTGAATTTTGGAATGAATATATTAATGTTAAATATTTATTCAACATTTTATGCCGTTGACACAATTGGGGCAGTTTTGAACAAGTATGGTGGGGCACTTTTGAACATGTTTAAAACCGCCCCGAGCAGTTTGTATCAGACATTTTAAGGACACTTGAATGTGTTATATTTAATAAATCGTAATGTTCTTATAAAAAAATAATGAAACTAGCATTTGTGGCCAAAATTAAAGAAAAAATGGGAATATGTACATCAAAATTGAAGATTTAAAAAAATGCCTGAATTCTTCAAGTTCTGCTAGACTTTTCTCGATGAGAACTCGATTATATACCGCTTAAGCGTTATAGAAATTAGAGTCAAGCTACCTACACCAATTAATGCTCCTGGTACATGAAGAACATCCGCTTTGTTAACATTTAGATTTAATATTTCAATCTAAATGCGATTTAGATCGCAAAATAAATCTATTTTACTCTGATAAGCATAAAAGGTATGAATACCATTTTTCTAAGATATATTTTAAATTAATTTTTCTTGGTTTTTGTTTTTCTTTTGAACTTATAAATGTGATAAACTGATAACTAAAGTATACATTTTAATGTTATTTTTTTCTGAGTTTTTATTATTTGTTGGTTAATTGGATATGATATAATAATCAATTTGGAGTTTTTGTATGTTCTTATTAAAAAACTAATAAAAAGTTAAGTATTATTTATTCATTACAACGAAACTAATACTGCTGTTCAAAAGTGCCCCTTCCATGTTCAAAACTGCCCCATACATGGGGCACTTTTGAACATAAGAGCCTATATCTTTAAAACATCAAAATTCAATATAAATAATTTGTTTAACTAACCAAATGTTCTTTGAAATCGAAGTTCAATGTTACTGTTCAATGTTAGTAAACTTTACAGATCAAGAAATCGAACATATTTCGTTCAAGCAGCTTCGAAAGCAAAAAGTGTTCAAATGTGCCCCACTCTCCCCTACTAATTGATCATTAAATTTTAAAGTCGTTTTAGTTAAAACACCAATTTCGACCTTTTAAGAAGGATTTTTAGAGCAAATGGAGGTTTTAGACAGGGTTTCTATTTATTCACTCTCCATTAGCGTCAAATATCATTTCATTTATTATTTAATTAAAAAAAGTTTCAGTGTCAATTGACAATTAAAAATAAATAAAATATGCATAAATATGGAAATATTGAGATGGTGAAAAAGTGGTCTTATGACCAACGTTTGGTAATTGTAATTGGTAAAAGTACCTACCCCAAATTATTCTAAAACTTTATTTTAAATTTTGTGATGTGATTTTAATGGAGCTAAAGCTGTTCAATAGGGTAAATCTTCTATGCACTTGCAAATATGCGAATCTATTGCCGATTATATTGGTATTATCATTCGAGCCGTTGCTAACTAAGAATTGGTTTATATTCAAAATAATGCCATAAAGGTAATATTATTTTAAATAACTGCGAGTCGAGGCTCTATTAAGGGAAGGTTAAACAAACGAAAATTCACTTATTATAATTAGTCAATTTTCGTTAAAATGTACGTGGGCAATTGTCACATATGTATACTATATCAACTGCTTCACCTCCAAAAAACACGGTTGTCGTGCTGCAAAATACATATTTTCAGTTTATGCTCAGCCTTGTCATAAGTTCTATTCGTGATATTGTATATCGTAACACCGTCTGTGGGTTTTTGCCTAGCGTTTTAGCTGCAAAATACTTAAGGGCCATCATTTTTGAGTTTTTATATTTTTTATCCTTCAAATCTTCAAATTTAAATATATTTTATTTGACAAAAATGTAGCTTTTGACAGTTTAATTTTTCAAAAAATAAAAAAATCCCTGGGATATTTTTAATGGAGTTTTAAATTTAAAGTTTCCATTAAAAGTAAAGACTTTAACTAAAGCAGAGTGAATTAAATGAATTTTTAATGATGGAAACTTAAAGACGTCAATAGATTAACAAAGCTTTTAACTAAAACGACAAATTTAAAAATTTAATGGAGGCTCAATAAATTGGCCCTAAATTAATTTTTTATTTAAAAATTATTTTTTTTTTTAATTCACTCAGTTTGTTTATTTTTTTTTAATTACTTTCAGTAGCCTTTTTTATGAAATAAAACTTATTTTCTTTATGAAAATAAACTGGGCTTTAATAAAAAGCACAAAAAATTAATACTCATTAACGTGTTTTTTTGACTTAAATGATATGAAAGTGTAAAAAACAACTTAAAAAACGAAGAAAATTGCGTTTGATGCAAAATTGTGGAGAAACGGTTGTCCGCAGAAAAAAGTTTTGAGACAAACTAAAACTGTAACAAATTCTTGATTGGTTGTAAATCTTTCGAATAAAACGTAGTTTGGCAAAGATAAGGCCAGTTAAAGGACAAAAGAGCAAAAATCATAAAAACCGTGGTAACTCGAAAACGGGACGAAAACGACAAAATTACCTCTTAAGTTTTTCGACTTAAAATGACCTCAGGAATCCATGGTTTTCATTTGGGGCGGTGACTGTGGGACACCCTGTATAGGCTCTATAGGGCAAGTTAAGTATTCGAAAAAAAAAGAACCCGTCTTAACAATGTGATATTACGATGCTAAAAACGTTTCTCGCAGTTCTGTCTGTGTGTCAGTCTGTTTCTATCTCAAGCTATTGCTTTAGCCTAAACTACTAATTACTAGTTGTGGGTTTTGGGTGGTTTCCTAGAAGAAAAATTTGTTTTTTTTTAGGATTAAAATTAACGGTATATGTACTTGCCACATAACCAAAATAAAAAGAGTTGTACTTCTTTAAAACAACTCTTACGATTTTGGTAATAAAAAATACATTTACTGCTAAATAAAAGATCCTACTTTTGAAAAAAATATTTTTGAACCCTCATTAGAGGTACCTACCTGGCATAGAACCGTTTTCATGTGTTTTGACTTTCTCGTCAACAACAAACCTGATTTCAAAGAAATTTCATATGATCTGATCTACATTAAAAAAATTCTTTTTAATTTTCATTTTTGAATAGAAAAAAAATAATATCTTAAATTTTTGTTGAAAATTCCATTTTTTTCGAAAATGAATTTTCTTGAAACTTTGATTAAATATGTGGATTAATTGTTTGCTCAAAAAAGCATTTTTTTTTAAATGTTATATATTTAATACATATTTGCAAAAAACACGGCTCTAACAATTAAAAAAAAATCCAGTAATTCCAGAAAACTAATGGCATACTTAATTCGGAAAAGTTATTTTGGTAGTTTTAAAAGCAACTGCCAATACTTTTTTGCATTTATTTTAAAATTAATGATAAATTTAAAACTATTCTTTTCTGTTCTAAGCTTCTATTATCATAAGAACTAAATAGTAATTGTGACGAACTCCAACAAAAACACTAATAACGTTTTTCCCAACTCAGAAAATTTCGTTTTTCACTATTAAATTAATTCATTGATCAGTTTTCAGAAAATAATATTTAAAATCAGCTAAAGAAAAAATTATAAAATGCAAAACTGGGTTGCACGTACCTACTTTCTCTTATTGTAAATATTGGTTAGAAGAATTTTATGAATGTAAACATTTACTTCATTATTATTTTAAAATAAAAAAATTGTTTTTAAAATTACGAAAACAAAAAAAAAATGCAGCATAAATAGATAAAAAAAAATTCAAAAAATATTAATAAAAACCGTGTCTAACAAAATCGTTTTTAAACGATATTTTGAATTTTTTAACTGGGCAGCAAAATTTAAGATTATGAAAATAAAATTTGTATTTGGATTCAGATGCTATTAGCTCGCCAAAAAACGAAGCATCTAAGGACTTTTGAGAAGCAATTTACAATAGGAAAATAAAAATATATTTGCACAGCTCTGTTCATGGCATCGGTCAACTCTATCTCATCACATCTCGATCTCATCGTGACCTTACCCGCGTTTCACCAAAAAAGTTTAAATTAAATTTTGGCATAAATCACAAATAAATTTGCAAACGTTGAAAGTCATTTTTTTTTTTTGCGAAACTTACCCTGCATTTGGGTCAGACCAACTAAAATGTCTTCTGATTATTTCCCGATCAATTTGACTGGCATTTCCATTGCGTTCCTTTCTTGAACCCATGATGGCAGTTGATATGGAGTTTTTGGTATCTTTTTGAACTTTCCTTCTGAAATTTTATTATTTTTAATCCAATCACTTCTTGGTAATTTATTTAGTACAACACTTCTTGTATGGTATTTTCACTTTTTCTTAAATTTTTCTTTTCTTATTTAATTACAATGGAAGTACATGCATGCATGTACTTATTGGTTGTTAAAGAGAACTTTTGACAAAAAAAGCTAAAAAACAAAATAAACACACACAAAGTTGGGGCAACTTTTAGGCAAAAGCGGGGAAGAGACGGAACCGTTTTTTTTATTTTTTTTTTTATTTTTTCGTATCGTATCGAATCGGATCGAGAGCGAAATATTCGAATTGAAATGAAATCGAAAACGACCAAAAGAAGAAAAAGACGTGTACGTAGTCAGCAGACGACTTGTTGACTACTCACGTCGACAACACGTTGTGGTTTTTTGGCCGCTTCAGCTTTTACTGAAACTACTGAGGTCTGAAAAAATCATGAGCGCATTGTACTGATGGTGGTTTGGTACTATACAACTATCAGATATAACTTAGCCAGACTGAGACTGATATCCTCTAGTGCTTTTTTTTAATGTTTTTGTTTTTGTATTTCTCTGCTTTTATTTTTTATTTTTATTTTTTTTTTATTTTGTATTTTCAGTGAGTGCGAAGTCTACGAATAAAAAATATTTGAATTAAATCGTCGTTTTTGTTTGGCTATAGTTGATGGTTTAGTTTGCATTGCTCTTTGGCTAAATTGTTTGTAGTGGGTTTATGCATTTTACAGTGGCGCAGTTTTACTCAGCTATCAATGATTGGGTTTATTCATTTTTTGAATGATAAAAAAGATTAACTGCACTCAAAATTAAAAAAATAACACGGTGTTACAAAAATGAGGTTCCAAAATATACGCGGGCGGAGACCTATCAGGTTTTGTAGAGCTAGTCGCACTGATTACGAAACGGTATTTGAAAATCCCCTAACACCCCCAAAATCTGGAGTTACGGGCAAAAAACGGTTTTTTGGACCTTCACCCATTGAAAAAATTCTAGCTTCATCAATTTTTTACCCATTTTCGACTAGAAGACATAGAAACATATAGTTTTCACTATTCGATAAGGAATCAATTGAGGCAGTTTTCTGTGTGAGTAATTTTTTTTACTTAAATTCACAGTCTGGACAAAAATAGTATAAAATGAGTTTTAAAAATTTTTGTTCGCCTATTTTTAACTTTGAAATCGATTATTTCAAAAACTATTGGTTATATTATATTGATTCAAAAATTAGAATCTAATGTACAATTTTGCCTTTCGGAAATGGCATAATTTATTACCGTAAGTGTTGCCGTTGTTTTTTAATATTTTTTTTTATTTTGATAATTTTTTTTTTAGAAAAATGCCCCTCCCACCTAAACGGGGAGAGATAGACCCCGCTCCCAAAGAAAAAAATGTTTGTATTGAGCTCCTCTACAAAAACCCGTTATCAAATCCTGGCGCTCAAGTTATCCTACTACGTGCCGAAACAACATTTTTGTTCTATACCTAAAAGTTCGAATTTCTGTATCTGGGTTGAAATCGAAAATTTTTTTTTCTAAGCCAATTTTGAAGTGATTTTCATAAAAAAAATACCTTAATTGATTTTGAAATAGATATAGTTTTAGAATATATTTTTTAAATAGCATGTTGTTTTGAAAACATATACTTTAAATTGATGCCGAAGTTGGGCAAATGACGAAAAGTGTAATTTTTGAACTTTGACAGCTTATAAATTCTAAGTGGTTAAACAGAGTTACATGTTATATTTATCTTCTATCAGAAACTGTAAAAAAAATCGAAAATGAGTAAAAAATTGACGAAGCTAGAATTTTTTCAATGGGTGAAGGTCCAAAAAACCGTTTTTTGCCCGTAACTCCAGATTTTGGGGGTGTTAGGGGATTTTCAAATACCGTTTCGTAATCAGTGCGACTAGCTCTACAAAACCTGATAGGTCTCTGCCCGCGTATATTTTGAGTGTTACACCGTATAATGTCTGTTTGTCAATCTGTAGCAGAACTAAATTACTGAAGCGATTTTCTTCAAACTTCCGTGAAGGAAAAATTGAAATTTTTGTTTTTTACACCAAAATTAACGGTATCTGCCATATACTAATATAAAAAAAAATATGTTAATCAAAAATTAGGTCGCTCTTTTAAAGAGAAACCCATTTTTGGATACTGGATAGTTTCAATTTTTTTTCTTTTGTTTTTGAAAATTATTTTTTATGATGGAAAGTGGGTGGGTGAAAGAATTCTAATAACTTAACTTTTATTATTTTATACGTCAAAATCGATTGATAGATGCCTCTAGATTCTAGAATATACTACTGACAAAATATGATCTCTTAATATCAAAAATCATATTTTTATCAATCACTGTATGAAATTGAACGCTCTACAAAAATGCTTTTTGCTCGTTTATCTTTCCCTTTGAAAGATATTCGAGGTCCAAAGTTTCAGAAAATCATAAAAAATTTGTTTTTTTGTAACAACAAATTGAAAAATTTTTAAAATCAAAACGGGCAAGACATTCTTGTATAGCAAAAAAGGTTTTGTGTACTGTTTTCATTAATCTTACAATTTGAAAGATATTGAAGGTCAAAAAAAAATTTATAAGCACGGTTTTTACTTTTTCAAAATTTTCAAGTTCACTGAGAATTTATCAATTTCAAATTAGCAAGATGTATTTACATATGTAGGGACTTTCTGCAAAAAAGGTCCTTGGTAGAAATCGATTGCTTTAACCGTTTAGAAGATATTCGTATCCAAATCCCAATGCCAACTGGTCATAAAGAACTATTGAAATCAGTTGACATTAGGGTTTGGATACTAATATATCTTCTAAACGGTTAAAGCAATCTTGTACTACACATACATACGATGAAATTCACTTTTTCATAATATTTGATTCAAAATGGTCGATTGGAGTTCTCACTCGATAAAGAAACATTCCACTTCTCATGAATTAACAAATTTCACACTGACGACTACATATACTGCACACTTTTGAGATGAAATAAAACACCACATTTTTGCTACTGTAAATGACTTAGGAACTTTTAATTACTTTTATATGAGCAAAATTAAATTTTTGAGTTTATTTGAACATTTTATTAATTAATATCGTTTTAATTCTAGATAAACTAAAGAGAAATCAAAAAATTTTCAATATAAAGAAAAGTTTCCAAAAAAGGTAAGGATTTTTTTTTCAAAATTTAACTTTTTTGAAAACTTTCAATTTTTCCTTGATTTATCTAGAAAAAAAAATGATTTTGCTTCTAAAAAAGTGATAAGAAGTACCTAAGTCAAATGACAGCTGTAAAAGTTCAAACCCTCAGAACAGAAAAAATGATACATCTGTAGCTTTGCAGGTCAATAAGCTTCAATAACACTGGCCAACAATTATTTTCAACTTTTTAAAATTTTCCAGAAAGATTTATATCAAATTTTATAGATTTGGGTTCAGTAAGCTCAAAAATAATATTGGTTTCTTTCTAGCAGCTCTAGTTTTTGAAATATGTATTTTTCATATTTGGGGAAGTATTCATACTAATTTTTAAGTTTTTCTTATATTGAGCGTTTATTAAAATTTTCCAGAAAAAAATATACCTATTAAACTCAATTTATTAACCTAAAAATCACATTAATTTTTTTCTAGGAGCTCTAATTTTTGAAACATTTAAGTTTATATTGAATTATATGTATTTAAGTTTTCACATTTTGGGGGAAATTTCGTACTAATTTTAAAGTTATGCTTATTTTAACTGTTTGTTAACATTTTCCAAAATGTTTCTTATCGATCCTAATGCATTTGGGTTCACTAAGCCTAAAGATCAACCTGGTTGCTTTCTAGGAGCTCTATTTTTTTTTTTTTTTTTAATATTTTAATTTTTCACATTGTTGGGGTAATTTCAAACAATTTTTTTTTAGATTTTATTATTACAAGCGTTCTTAAAGTTTTGTTGGAAAAATTTGTTTCTAGTGTAATGTGTTTCGATTCAGTTAAAAAAAAAATTGTATGAATTTCTATGCCTTTTCATGTATAAATAATTTAAAAACTAGAGCTGCTATAGAAAAAAACTAAGGTTATTTTTATTATTTTAAATTTTGGAAGAATTGATAAACAATGGTCTGAAAAATTTTTGTGTGTTGGGGAGTGTAATAAAGCCTCATAGTTGTTATAAAACAGCGGTAAATGTAAGAAAACATTTTTTGGAGAGAATTGAATGAAGTTTTTAAATGTATTCTTAAATTTTCAGATATTGCAGTCTAAAAAAAAAATTGAAACAAAAAGGATCTTGAATCTTGATATATAGCCTTTTAAAAAAAAATAATCATTTTATCAGAAAAAATGTTCCTACTTTCTTAAGAGAAAAAATTGCAAGACCCGCTTTGATAGCATTTTCTTATTTTTTATAGCAAGTCCGATTGTTATCTCGAGATCCTTAACTTGCCATGTAATAATTGCTTGCTTTTTAAAAATTCAAATAGACCAACAATTAATATTCTTTTACCCAATTTATCTCTACGCCACTGTTCACATAACTCAAAGTCAAATAAACCGGCAGTAAAGTATCAAAACCGGTGGGGTAGCTACGTCCTAGGAAACTGATTGCAAAAATCAACAATTCCATTTGATTTTTTTTTGTCGCTTAAATATTCTTGTTTTGCGTGTTCTCTATAAAGATACGAGTATCACATCTAATATTCCGTTGTTGATAAATTTTTATTTAATTTAATTTTTTTTTTTCTAATATGTAAAACATCTAAGCTTTTTTCGTATTCAGTATTCGGTATGCGGATTGTAAATATTGTTCGTGTACAGTTTCGATGATGTTAATCATAATAATTATCACATAACAAAAACAGATCAAAAACTTTCAACTTTGCATGTTCTACAATGATCACCTCTGTTTGAAGATAAAATCTTAATATATTATGTAGATGGGTCGCAGTGGTTAAATTCGATTTAGGAAAAAAAAAATGGTTAAAAGTGAAACACTTATACTTCCTAATAGGCAACAATTCAGCTTTTCAAAAATAAAAAAAAAAATATCTATAAGCTTATGGCCAATGAACTTGATTTCATATAACAAGTGAGACTTTATGGCTAGTCTGTCTTATATAGCTTTGATTGTCTTTTTTAATAGTTTGGGAGGTTAAGTTGTAAAAAAATGTAAACATAAGATTTTAAAACTCTTGGAGATGTTTTTGTCGAAGTTTAATTCCGGTTCACACCAAAGTTGATGAGTTTAAAATCAAAGCTTTCCCGAAGCTTTTTTTTAGAAACCTATAACAACTGATAATAATATCAGCTCCTAAAATGCAATTCAATCTCCTAAACTATATCAAAGCCTTTTTGTTTAAATAAATTCATGTTCGTGGTTCATGTCAAGACCATTCCATTCATTCATGACAGCTGGGAAAAACGCTCTGTGTTTTCACTGTTTCGTAAGTAAAACATGTTGTTGAGGAGACCTCTTTCCATGTATCAATTACCTGCATGCAGCAGGGTTTGAATTTTATCGTGTGAATCGATGAATATTGAAAAACATTCATCAAATTTTGTTGTTGTTGGTGTTATATTAATTTGCATGCGGAGAAGAGCGTTTTGTGGCTTTTTTTAGAAGGTTTTGCTTTAATTTTTTTTTTCCTGTGGAACAGTTTTTGTTGTCTTTTGCATTGTTGATGATGAGGAAGTAAATAACTTCGCATAAGCTTTACCTACTATTATAGGCAACTAAACCAAAAAGTAAAATAAAGAAAAAATAAAATAGATTTGAATGGTAAAAGGCAATTCAATAGACAAGCGAACAGTTTTGTTTAGAAAGGAGAAAACAAAAGAGTTGGCGTCAAAACTTTTATTTTTGGAAATATAAAAAAATGTGGTAAATGTAATAAGAAAACGTAAAATTTTATTTTAGTGCTGTCGAGAGCTTTTTTTTTCCAATAAAGAACTTGTGATGAAAATAAAGCAAAACATTTCTATGATTAAAAAGAAAATAACAACAACAACAACTTGATCACCCAATTTGGAAAAGTACTCATTTACTTCCGCATTTGCGAAAGTGAACAATGCAGTTGCATGTTGCTTAATTGAGTTTGTATTACTCTCCCCCTACTTTTAAGTTGTCAACTTTGAAAATGGGAACTTAAGTGAATCTTCCCATCTCATAGGAACAATTTAAAGACCTCAAAATAATTACAAGGTTAAAAGATCTCTCATTGAAAAAGAAAGTCTTCGTATGGTTTCATTTTCGATTTAAAAATTATTTCTCACAGATCGGATATGTATGGTATGTAGGTAAACTATTCGTGGTTTAACAAGGGGTGGGAAAATGTCTTCAAATGAATTTAATTCACAAAGTTTTCCTGGAAAGCTCAAAACAGTTAGTTTATAAGAAGTAGGAAATGCTGGGTGTAATCGTTTGGCATTGTCGTTTTGTGTTTCATTTTTTTCCTTTACAATTATATTATAGTTACGGTGCGATGGTTTTCTTTTTGTGCATCGTTGGACTTAAGATAAAGATAGATGAGTGTTTGTAAGACACTAGTGCATATTGATTGCACATATGCTTTTTAATAAACAACTGACCAAGTTAATTATAAATATTATTGCAAATTTTTATTACTTGTCATATTGACGAAATATATTTCATGGCAAGTTGATTTTTACTAATTACCTAATAAAAATAAAAAAATATTAAAATGCATTCAACTTTTGTTATTTAATTTTTCTATATTACAAGGATTGAGTTTGGGAATGGTAATTTTGATTAGTTTTCTAAAGTAGTTTGTTAGACATTTGCTTTTAATTTACTTTTAATTTTTTTTTGTTTAATAAAAAATACTTTAAAAAATTCAATTCAATAATTTGAAGTGATAGAACTTGAAAAGGAAGATACTAAATAACCAGAAGCTTTTCATGCAATTTAAAAATTCATAAGTGGACACTCGGGCGTATGTGTAATATTTTCATTTTTTTGCGAGGGAGAAAAATCATAATGCATTTTGTTGGTACCTACTAATTTATTTTCGAAAAAAACTCATAACTCTTCAGTGATCTTCAAGCACTTCGAATGTGAAACCAACTATCGAAAAACTTGAAATTACCTTAGGTTCCTTGAAAAGGAAGATACTAAATAACCAGAAGCTTTTCATGCAATTTAAAAATTCATAAGTGGACACTCGGGCGTATGTGTAATATTTTCATTTTTTTGCGAGGGAGAAAAATCATAATGCATTTTGTTGGTACCTACTAATTTATTTTCGAAAAAAACTCATAACTCTTCAGTGATCTTCAAGCACTTCGAATGTGAAACCAACTATCGAAAAACTTGAAATTACCTTAGGTTCATAAATGACAACAAATATATAAGCAGTTTCAGGACAATATTTTGCTTCATCTGGGACATTAAAAATATGGGTGGACGGACAGGTACATATACAAACCGAAAATTATAATTGTTTTGATTTAACATACATATGTAATATCATTTAAGGAAAAGAAATTGTTATACATAACCGAATCTAATTGAATTATGTTAGTACAGAATTGCGATTTACGGGATTCCTCAAATTTTTTTTTTTTGTTTGATAATATAGAAAAAACAACTTACCATCTTTCTTAATATTTGAATACAGTTCTCAAATTGGGGTTCCGTTTAGTTGAGAGAATTGATTATGTATTCTTCTTAATCCAAAATGTATCTTTCTATCTTTATAAAAAGTTAATTCGCATTCCCAGTTTATCACAAAATTTTCTTCATAATTTACTAAACATTTAACCTACATTATCCAATTCAATTCACGTTCATTAAAATACATGTTTTTTGGTTTTTAAACGACGTTAAGACAATTTGAACAAAATTAAATTAATATTACACTATTTAAAGAAAATAAACCGACGACGGCGACGGATGTTAAGTTTATTTCAGATGAAAAAATATTTGAAAAAACAATTTGCTCTAAATCCCAAAGCTGCTAAAATTGAAATTGATATTTCCCCAAATATTTTTTTATCATAAAGTAGTATGCAAAGTGAAAAAAAATGTAAGTTTAAATCGTCACCTCACACAATCTATAATAATGGCTTAATTATTTCGGTTTCCGATGGACTACAGTTTATATGCAATTTCGAAAAGAATGCTTTTTTGAACCAAGGAATTAATTAATTGTAAATTTTATGTCTAATGCCGACTTTGCACGGCTAAAGTCGATTAGGATTTTTCTATAGGAATTGTCACTTTAGTCACCTGCGGCTTACGGTTACGCCAAAATCGACTCGTGAAAAGTCGGCATAACCTTACACGGTTAGACACTATTCTCTTATCACAGAGTCTTACTAGAAATCGAAAATTGAAAAACAAATAAATTTTTTTGAAGCCCAATTTTTACTTGCGACAAATGAAAAATTAGGTCAAAATTAGGATTCGTAAAAAAAAAACGAACTTGAGATAACAATCATAAATGACATTACGATAATGGAGGATGCGAAAAAAGTGGGGGCCCATCACTTTGTCTCTCTGTTTTTGTGTCTTCGTCTCTCGCTCTCTGTCTCGAGCTGCAGCCCGAACCACTGAAGCGATTTGCTTCAAACTTGGTAATGAAGAGTTATAGGTGATATCCTGAAGGAAATTTAAATTACGACCAAAGCAACGGTATTTGCCATTTCACCAAAATTAGAAAAAATTGTTTTTTCGGCGTTTGCTCTAATGATTTGGATTGAAAAAATATGAACAAAAGAACCTGCTTTTAAAATGAGTACAGTATTTTTTTAAACCGTTATTACCTTATTATAGAATTGTTTTCTTGATTCTGACTTTCTCTTTAAGAACCTAATGGATTTTGACAAAAACTTTATTTTTTATTCATTTTTTTTTTAATTTTTGGAAGAATACATTTAATTTTTTGAACAGACCTCTGAATTACCAATTACCAATTTTTTATTTTTTAATTTTTTTATAATTTTTATTTATTAAATGCTATTTAAAAAAAAACAACAATTTTAAACAATATTCTTTCTAAATATTTTTTTTTTTTTGTTATTTTACAAAAAAAGTTTTTGTATGATTTTTTTTGAAAATTTTATAAACATTTTTTGAAAACTGACGGCTTTTTAAAACTAAATGAAGTAATTTTCGAAAACTCATGCCATATTTCGAAAATAACTTTATTTCACTCCAATTTTTACTTAGGTACTTCATCTTATTTTCAACTACTAAAATCACTTTTTTCCTTCTACAGATCTGGGGTCCTTAGGTATTTTAGTATGAAAATTTTGAAGGTTAATGTTGAGGTAACCCAATCCTTAACTACACATGCGTTTGGAATTCCGTTACCAGTCAATAAGTAATTTTAACAATTCGAAAATTTCTCCACAGCAAGTAGGTAAATCAATAACATCACGATAACACGCAAACATAACTTCCCTTATCCATTGGAACGATATGGCTTTGGATAAACAATTTGTAAACAACCATTACAAACTTCTTCAACTAAGGTATGCCGGCAACGACTTTGTGATGACAACGAAAATAAGTCTCCAAGAAGGGAGCCTATTTTTATGTTAATCTTTTTAGTAAGAACAAAATATCCTTAAAACATGGACGAAAGCGGTGATGAATCTCAAAAATCTGGTTCTGAAGATGAACCTATAGTACCTGATGTCATTGATGATGAATATTTTACTTCACTATCTTCAAAAGTCACAGAGGTAAACCTTAAAGATAGTCTTATTTCCTATCATTTTATTCTGAAAGTTCTGTTTTTTTAGATAACCAAAGTCCTTCGACAAAAGGACACTCAAGAAAACGCCGATAATGTTCAAAGAATTTACACTTGCTGCAGTCGATTCAAGGCTGATTTACATCAGGAAGAACTTCGTACTGAAGAACTTCAACAAGATGTTGAAAATTGTAAGAGACGAATGGAAAAAGCAGCAGAAATATCACAATTGGATCAAGTGACAATTAGCGAATTGAGGAAAATTATAGGTTGGTAAAGATTCCTTTTGTCAAGTTCAAAAGCTATCTATCAATCACCTTGACAATTTCAGAAAAGGCTTGGAAGCAAAAAGACAGTGCCCAACTTCGTGAGCAAATGGCTCAGGAAGAAGTCATGAAACTGCGAGACCAAATTGCTGTTCTAGAGAATGAGGTCTTAAAAATGAGTGAAAAGAAAGTTGGACGCGATGAGTAAGTGAAAAGTCATGAAAAAATTGTTTAAAAGCTTTACAAAGAAACGTTTTTTTTTTGCAGTAAAAAAGATTATGCAAAAGAGAAAGAGAAACTTAGCGCTGAAATTCGTGAACTCAACAAACGTATTCAGATTCAAAGGATTTATACAACCGAAGTTGAAAACATGACTCAAAACCTAGAGGAGAAAAATAAAGCCTTGATAAAGGTTTTAGATGTAAGTTAACATTTTAATATTCAAAATATGAAAGTAAAAACTTATAAAGCCTTCATTTTTTGTTTCACAGGAAACATCTTCTGATTTGTACAGCTGTAAAAAACAGCTCGATATTGCCACAAAGGACCTATCTACTCTTAAATCAGAAGAAACTAAGCTCATAGACCAAATTCAAACTATCAAATTGAAGGTTAAATAGCTTCCTTCTGTTATTAAAACTTCTTAAACTGGCTTCTTTTTCTAGAACGATCATCTGATGAAGCATAAAATCCATCAAAACCTCCAAATTTTGGCTGCAAAGACCAATCTTGAACATCTTCATACCCAACACAATGCAACTACCAATAAACTTGCCAAAATTATTGTTGACCTTGAATATACTACTACAGAACGGGACAAGTTGAAAGCTGATTTGGCACAGAAAACAAACTTATTAAAGGTAAGAACTAAGAACATTGAAATCATAGGGTTTCTTTTAACTTTGCCTCTCAAAAGCTTCGCGAAGAAGAGCTCATCAAAATGAAACAGGAGAATTCAAATGTTTGTAAATCTCAAGACGCTTCAGCTCGAAAGTTTTCCAATGTTTTAGAGGCTAAGAAGAAAGCTGAAGAAGAAAATCTTCGAATGAGGTAAGGTCGAAGGGTATGTCTTCTTCAAGCCTTCTTTTCTGACCAATTTTTTCCAGATCGATCATCAACACTCAAGAGAAGGAACTTAGAGGAATGCGAAAAATTGTTCAACGATGTGAAAACAATATCGAAATTTTAACCAAAGAACGTGATGTCTTGAAACGTGATTTGATTCTTTGCAATCAAGCTCTTGAAGAATCAGCTGAACAATATCAAGAAGCTCAACATGAAAATCGATCTTTAATAGACACAATTGGAGTACTCGAGGTCAAGCAGAAAAAGCAACGTGATGAGCTATCAAAAATTTCACATGAAAAATCAAAGAAATTGGAAGAAATTCAAAGTTTGGGAGATAAAATTGATGCACTTCAAAGTAAGCTTCTAAAATAAGTTCAAATAATTTGTTAAATTCTTTTCCTTTTAGATGAAATTCATCTAAAGGAAAACTATGAATTTGAGCTCAAACGAATCATAGCTGATTCTGAAGCAAAGTGTGTTTCACTACAGACCCAGCATGATGTGCTGCTGAATGAAAAGAACATTCTTCAGAGATCAGTTCAGTCTGGAGAAGAAGATATTAAAAAGCTACGAAAACAAATAGAGGCTTTAAATAACGACTTGAAGCTATTCCGGAATAGAGTATCCAACAAGGATGCCGAAATTAGTAAGTTGCAATTGCAAATAGATAAAATGGAGAAGGAAAGACGAATGCTGAAAGGGGAATTCCGAAATAGCCAATTGGCTCATCAACATACTCGGTCTGAGTTGCAAGAGAAAAGATTGGAAAATGACCAGTTTTCAAAGTCTCTCCAGGTTCATTATACTCAAATAGCAATAATTTAAAGTTTTTATAAACATTCTAATATTTCAGGAAGATGAAAACAAACTATCAAGACAGAAAAAGGAATTGGATAATATTATCCATGAAAAGAATTCAGTTAGTGTCCAGCTGACAAAAAGAACTGAAGAATTAAATCAGTTGAAAGATCGAATGGATAATCTTCAAAAGGCTTATGATCAGACTGAAAAACAATATGGACAATGTCAGGATGATATGCGTTTGATGAGAGTCGAAATTCATAATTTGAGAACGGAGAGAAATGTGTTGCGAAAAGATCGCGAATGTGCGGCAGATTTGAGGAAGGAATTGTTGCAAATGCATAGAGTTTTGAATCAACAAAGAATTAAAGCTAGAGCATTGCAGGATGAAATGTTGACACCGATGAATATTCACAGGTAACTTTGGTGGTATTTGTTCTAAAGGAGAATTTTATGAAAAAGTGAACATACTGAATATTTAAATTTTACTCAATCTTCACAGTCACCACCAAATATAAGAGCCATGAGAAAATTTTCTGGTATTCCAAAAATTGCAATTTCGCTTCTTTTTTAAGTGTTTTTGGATGCAGTTTTCTTAAGATGGCTCTTTCTTTGCAATTGAATAGTGATGTTTTAATTTTTTCATGTGTTATCATTTCCATTTGCTTCATAAGCTGTTCCTTTTAGCCAAACGGAATTACGTCGGCCTCATAAGGAAACCTCGTAACTCTCAAAATCAAAATTTTACAGGAGAGACTAAATAGTAGAGAGACAACAGAGTAGTTGGGGAGTAACGAGCTGTGCAAAATTTGAATTTAAGTCTATTTAGAGTTTTCGGAATGACTTCAAATTTTCTGACATGTTTTCTAAAAATGGCATTCAAAGTCATTTTCGATAAAAGGTGGAGTTAAAAGGTTTCCTTATGAGGCCGACAATTTTTTTTTCAAATATGGTTTTGATCATTTTTCAACTTCTCCACTAGCATATGTACATATACAATTATACATACATACATGTGTACATTCAAAAAAATTTCAAGTTTCATAAGCATTTAACATTGGAATTTTCGTTTTTTTTATTTAAACTGAAGAGAATGGATTGCTACTATGATTAAAATTTTATTTTTCCAAAAATTAAAAAAGCAAAAAATTTTAATTTTTCTTCAAAAATTTAAATTTTTATTCAAAAATTTAAATTTTCCTTAAAAAATTTTGTCTTAAAATTTTTTCTAGAACTCAGTAAGTTCTAATTTTTATTTTAAACTAAAAACAAAAACAACTTACACCATCTTCACTGCGAAAATGACATTTGAATTTCTGACTAAGTCACAAACGTTTATTTACGTCGGCGACCGTCGAGTTACTTAGCTCATAAGGTTAGAAGTTAAAATTGGTGATGAAAGATAAGTTGATACTGAAAATAAAAAAAATAGGGTTGCTACTTCTAAAATGGGAACTTCCATGTGGCAACCCTATTTGAAAGGAAAAATTGTCACATAACTAATACATTCATATCTTTGTTGTTTGGCCAGATAAAAAAAAATTTGAAAAGCCAAAATAGTAAAAAAAAATAATAAAATAATATAAAGAACGTAACCCTACTAATGTGGCAACCCCATCCAAATGAAAACAACACTGACAAAAATCTTCTTTGAACAGAACAGTATAACTTTTTATGCACTAGAAAGCTTAACTAAACACCAAATTTTAGATAATACTCTCTTCTATCTAAAAAATGTCGGGTGCCACCTCGCAAATGCAGACAAGTACTCGGCAACCCTATCCAAATGCTAAAAAACCCAAAAATCACTTGTTTTTTGGCCAAAGTGTATAATATTTGATAGAGTTAAAGGCTATAAAATACATCCTGTATAGCTTAGACTCTCTTCTATCTAAAAAATGTCGGGGGCCACCTCGCAAATGCCGAGTACTTGTCTGCATTTGCGAGGTGGCACCCTCTTTTAAAATTCAACCTGTGGGCATGATTTTTACCAATAAACCAATAAATGTTGTTCAATAAAAGAAAATGTTCCACATACGCCACAGTGACCCTAGGTTGATACCATACAAAATTATCAATTTATCCCGCCTAGTTAATGTGTCTATCGGTTTAAATTTAAATATAGTTAGACAGCAAACAAAATTAAAAGTAATCTTCTTTGTATACGTAAATGAATATGTCAGCTATTACATGATAGAGCGGGCGGCCACTGCAGAAACGCTCAACTCATCGAGCTAAAGAAAATTTCAAATGGGAAGTGAAAGAGGGCTATTAGTAGTTACGAAAACCACAGGTCTTCCCGTTCGCATCCTGGCACGATTGGTGTGGTAAAGTGAATTGTGCATCTCATAGAGTTAAAAGACAATATTGGTGTCAAATTAAAGGTGATATTGTCAGCTATCAAAATTCAGAGGTCTTCCGGGCGAAAGTCTGGCAGTTTTGTCATGCAGCCCGTTTTAAGGTTAGAAGCGATGAAAGTGAGTTTTTTCATAAAGTCTTGTTTTTTGGTATTTTGGTGTATGAGTTAAGGAGTTTTTTCACTATAAAATAAAAATATGAGTTATATTAGCATTTAAATATAAAACGATGTTTTGGAAAAAGCTTAATAGATTATTAACAATGACCCAAAGTATATGTAAAACTACGAATAATTCACGAAAAAGTCTCAAATAATACGCTGCGCCCCTTTCAACTTACCGAATTAAAAGTCGAATTTAATTTCAAATTAAAGCTAATAATGTCTTTTTTTGAAAACCAGAGGTCTTCCAAGCCAAAAATTGGAAGTTAGATCACGCAGCTTGTTTTAAGGTTAGGAGCGTTTTTTACTTAAAACGTTCACCCAAGCTGGGGGGTGAAATGTCAAGAAGTGGCTTGGAAGACCTCTGGTTTTCAAAAAAAGACATTATTAGCTTTAATTTGAAATTAAATTCGCCTTTTAATTCGGTAAGTTGAAAGGGGCGCAGCGTATTATTTGAGACTTTTTCGTGAATTATTCGTAGTTTTACATATACTTTGGGTCATTGTTAATAATCTATCAAGCTTTTTCCAAAACATCGTTTTATATTTAAATGCTAATATAACTCATATTTTTATTTTATAGTGAAAAAACTCCTTAACTCATCCACCAAAATACCAAAAAACAAGACTTTATGAAAAAACTCACTTTCATCGCTTCTAACCTTAAAACGGGCTGCATGACAAAACTGCCAGACTTTCGCCCGGAAGACCTCTGAATTTTGATAGCTGACAATATCACCTTTAATTTGACACCAATACCTATTGTCTTTTAACTCTATGAGATGCACAATGCACTTTACCACACCAATCGTGCCAGGATGAGAACGGGAAGACCTGTGGTTTTCGTAACTACAAATAGCCCTCTTTCACTTCCCATTTGAAATTTTCTTTAGCTCAATGAGTTGAGCGTTTCTGCAGTGGCCGCCCGGACTATGAAGCCTCAAGAGGCTTGACTCTTTTTTCGAATTTCCTTTTGATAATCATTCTGTGAGGCGCGTACTATTACACGATGCCTCTTGAGTCAAAGACTCAAATTTGACATTTCTCATTTGATTTAAGTATTGTTGTTGTTGTATTCCACCAAGAAGCAAAAAGAAATGAAAGGGAATGTTGAAAAAAGAAAGAGTGGAAAAAGAAACGTCAAAAAAGAGTCTCAGAATTTCGGCCCACGACTCTCCGGTCGGATAATTTTTTGTTTTATCTTCTTTCTCTTTTGCACTCATTAGTTTTGAAAAGAGGCGCGCCTCTTGAGGCTTCATGTAATAGCTGACTATCTCTTCTAACTTTTTTTGTATGTAGAGTAGTTTTAAGACATTTTTTATTCTTTTACATAAAATATTTCACAGAAATTAATCTTTTTTACAAAATTTATTTCCATAGATGGCGAAATTTACGAGGTCGTGATCCAGAGAAAATGGACCTTATTCAAAAGATTCAAGTGTTAAGAAAGTAAAACAAAAAAAAAACAAAAATGATCAATGGTATTCAAATAAATCATTTTTTTATTTTTTTCAGACAAATTCTTGCTCAAAATGTAAATGTTTTAGAACAAAGCCGAGCACTTGAAGAATCCCAAAGGCTCTATGATGCATTAAAAGAATTCATGCTTAAGCTGCCAAGTTACAAAATTAAAGATGAACTAAATGAAGTTAAAGTAAGTTTAAAAAATGCTGTTCTCTCAGGATAAAAATAATATTTTTTTACAGCACAATCTTTTCATTAAAAATCGTAAATTAAAATCTTTAATTGCTGAATTAAATACGAAAGAATCCGACGAAAAAGCCAAAGAAACTTTAGTTGAAGATCTCAAAGCAAACTTATCGAAAGCTAAAGCTGAATTGTGTGCTGAAAAGAAGAAGAAACAAAAACTTCTTGAAGAAAGACAAGTCATAAATCAAATGCAACATCAATGTTTTTCAGCACCGCCAACTTATCAAAGGTCCTTAGGAGGAGGTTTTAAAATTTCAAGCTCATAACCTAAATAGAACAGAAGAATAAAGTGATTTTTTTGTATGGAGTTTGGTTTTATTTTTATTTGAATGAGATCAGAGAATTATTAAGAGATGATGATGAGCTTCTTGTAGTACCTATAAGCTTGCCCTTTGGAGAGACTATTCCTGATAATTTTCGCTTTTCTTCAATCATCGATTGTGTACTTAATTTCAGAGTAGTCTTCAACTCATCAATGGCACAGTCTCTAGCCCGAAGCTCAATTTCGTTAACGCTCAATTCTGCAATTAAGGCTTTCAGTTTCTTTTCGTTTTCCCTAAGTGCCCACTATAAACGAAAAAATGTTAAAGATTGATTAAGTATGAGAGATCAGAGAAATTACCTGACTTTCTGACAGCTTATTCTTGACATCAGAAGTCGGAAGATTTTCTACAATTTTTTTCATTGAATCACAAATTTTGTCTTTTTCCCGGAGCTTCTGTTCCAGACGAGTCTTTTGAACTTCCTGCCGCAAGTTACGTCTGCAATAAATTTATCAGTGGTAACAAAAATTTT
Source organism: Episyrphus balteatus (assembly GCF_945859705.1). Classification (NCBI taxonomy): domain Eukaryota; kingdom Metazoa; phylum Arthropoda; class Insecta; order Diptera; family Syrphidae; genus Episyrphus; species Episyrphus balteatus. The sequence continues at coordinate 11,127,742 of NC_079136.1, forward strand.
CTTAGAATCACGGAAAAACTTATACCTTTGAAGCATTTGAATTTTTTGAATTAAATCATATTTTCCCGGCTGTGAGCCTTTCAGAATTCTCCAGCGATGAATAGCAGCAGGCGTACGAGCATCTTCAGTCAAAGCTCTAGAACGCACCCTTTCTTCATTGAGTATTCTTTGCAAGCGAATTATTTCAATTCGCATATCAGCTGTGCTCTTAATACCTCTTGCAAGACAATCCCGTTCGGTATGCAAGTTTGTAATTTCAACTTTCAGTAAGCGAATATCTTCCAATCTTTGATTATATTGAACTTGACCTGTGAAAGGAACATCAACCTCAAGAAATTTAATAAAGCTTTTCCTTGATCAACCTTGATCTAATGCTGTTTGTATTATCAGGAGTTTCTCTTTCAACAGCACAATCTCATCGTTCCTCCGAACCATTTGAAGACCAATGAGATTTTTGTCTTTTCGAGTATCATCCAACTCATGAGAAAGGTTCAAAAAACGCATTTCGTCTTCCTGAAAAACAATTAAGAGGTTTAGAAGATCTTCAGTTGATAACGAATATCTTTCCTCTTACAGCTATAGTTTTGAGTAAACGGTCGTTTTTAACTTTAAGTTCCTTCAAATCCTTTCGAACATTTGCTAAAACCGCCTTCGTCGATCTTAATTCCGTCTGTAAATCTTTCTTTTCATTATTTAGCCTTTCAATCTTCAAACTTAAAGCACTGATTTTGTTTTGATTGGCATTGATCTCGGCTGAAAGTTGTGCCATTTGATTACTTGCTTTCTATTCAAAATAGCAAAATCAACAAGTTTCCTGTTTCATATAAATAAACTCTCAAAAACCTACATTTTGTAAAACCCTAAAATTGTCTCTTTCCTGAGAGCATGTTTCCAACGATCGCTGCAACATCATTTTCTCCGAATGGGCTGCTTCAAGCAATTTCTTCAAATTTATCAATGCAGCATGCTTCGCTGTAAGTTTCTCAGTCAAATCGGTAACTTGATCGGTCTTCAATTGAATTTGTTCTTGTAGATATTCAATACGTTCATGTTGAGATTCAACTTCATGTGCCATTTCATCACGTTCTTTTTCAGCTTTCGAAATGTTAATTTTCGCTTCATCTAGCTTAACATTGAGCTTTTGAATGTCTAAATTAAGATTGTCAATTTTGATGCCTTGCATCATGTTGGTATGTTTTTGATCGCTCAGTTGATTATTCAATTTGACTATGTCACTGCGTAAGCTGTCACGTTCTCGCGTAACATAGTCTTTGAGGCGTCGAGTGTCTTCCATTTTTTGAGCAGAGTTTAATAGGTCTTTTTCGAGAGCATTTGATAAGTTCCTAAAAAGAACCTCAGAAAGCTAAATTTCTAAAACCGCAATAAGTTTATGTAATGCAAACTATAAAATGTTAGGACGTTGCTAAATGCAATGGTGGGCTCTACAGGAATGAAACAAACCCCATAGGCATATCACAATGATGTTTAGATCTTTTATACAGCGAGATCACGAGGGAGAAGAAAAATAAACTCTAAACTCTACTTAGAAAATTTAAATGAGTTAATACACCATAGTGTGTGCAATACGGCCTACCCAGAATGGCCATGTTAACCGCAATTTTTTTTTCCTAAACTGAACTATGAAGCGTTGTTATATTTTTTTCAAAAAAATTATTTTATTGATGTCAACCTTTTGTAGAAAAGCAATATCTTCTATGCAAAAGCTTGTATCAAGAAATCTGACAGCAGACTCAAGAGGTTGGAATTGGCTAAGGTCCAATTTTACAGATTTTTCGATTCTGCGAACTAGGCGAACCTGAAATCATTATTGGTTTTAAATTCGACGCACCGTTTGATTCTGTCACTACTTGGCGATTTATTCAAATTTTGACCACCGTTGGCGAATTTTAACTTTACCAATTGAATTTAAGATTTTTAAATAACATTCTTCAGATTGATAAAAATACTTACTTCTGTTTTACAGACTCTTCATTAAGTGTATTCAGTTTACGATCCATTTTGTACAGTTTTTGAGAAAGTGTATCATAATCGTACACCGTTTTCTTGTATCTTTTAGTAAGTTGATTGATTTCTTCAGTTTTTTGCTTTTAAAAATATTAAAACCGTTGTAAACATGCCTCGTTGTTATTGATTTATCTTACCTTTTCCCCAGCTCTCAAAACTCTTATGATTTCTTCTAAATCACGTTTTTCTTTCTTAGAAACTTCCATATCTGCTTCATGTTTTGTTTGTTGCCTACCATAAACTAGATTCTCACCTCGAAACTTTTCAATCAACAACTTTTGCTTATCGATTTCCATAGATTTCTTGAGTAGTTTTTGTTGAGTTTCGGATAACTATACAAAAATTAAGCACAAAAAGTTTTTGGTCAATTTTCAACATTTAAAAAAAACGGACCTCTCTATTAGTTTGTTCCAATTTCAAAACAGTCGATGCATTGTATTCTCTTTGATCTTCTAGTGCATTTGTTAGATTTTTCACTTTAATTTCCAAGTTAGTCTTTTCAGAATCAATTAACTAAAGAAAATAAATTTACAAAAAGAACTTATTGGAAGGTGTTGATTGTTTTTCAAACCCTCATTCGACTATTAATTCTATTGATATTTTCTTCGGCAACTTTGTTGATATATTCCAAAGACTCTGAATAATATCGTTGAAGTTGTAATCGTTTTTCATGATCCATAAGTTCGGCATTTATGCGATCTCGTTCTCGGAGGATGATATTTTTATACTTGGCCAAGTTGCCAAATCTTAAATAAAAGTGTATTCATGTAAATACTAGTAATAGAAAAATTTAATCTCATTCTATTTACTCTGCACTGTCATCAGGTTTGGTATTTTCTTTGCTCTCATACTTGATACACTTTGCCATAAGATCATAAAGTTTTTGTTGGATGTCCTGTTCGCGAGTTTGAGATGCATCAGTTTCTCGCCAGGAATCACCTTTCGAAATAAATAAATTCAATTGTTTAGTTTAAGTGTATTCTTAAAAATTTGTTGAAGGCATCAACCAAATTTAACACCCATTCCAATCCATCAATAAAAAAAAACTTAGCAGAAAACTTACCTAATACTTCTTTCATTCTATTCATAGCCTCTTGTGAGTTCCCAGTCAATTCAAGAGCTAACCGAAGTTTAATATTCGCACGTTCCACTTGTGGTTTTAGTTCTGCATTGATTTTCAATTCTTCAACATATTTCTTGTGAAGATTGTGCAAAATAGATATAAATTTTCTAACTCTTCCAGCATCTCGTAAATTTTTTGTTTGAACTAAATTTTGGATAGTCTACCAACAACATAAGAAGAGAAAAAAATTGAGTATGTGTGTATTTTGATTTTATCAAAAGTCACAAAGAACTAAACTTTATTTGCTGAATTAAAAAATTCTTCATTCAAATCTTTAACCAAATCCACATCTTGGTCTGGTATAGAATCTTGTGATGGTTGTTCAATGATTTGCTCTTCTTCAACTGTTTCCACAATTGGTTCTACACGCACAGCTTTTGCTTTGGATTTCTGTTTTGGAGGCATGATGGTTGTTGTCAAACAGTCGTTTTTTTTAAAATTTTTAAATTCTCTTGAAGTTTTATAAAACGCCTTGTAGTTGAAAATCAGAATAGCTAGTTTTCAAAATAATGATAAAAAATCGTTTAAGGTTCGTTGGGACTGTTAAAAAAAAGGCCCGTATAGGCAGAGTTATCTACAATAACAATAAATTAATGTTATAATCTTTGAATTCGAACATACGAAACTTAAACATAATTAATGTTATTTTTTATTCAATTAATTTGCAAGAAGCTTCTTTGTATTTAAAATGAACAACTTCATTGTTCCAAATGAAAATGTCGATATCTGATTTAGTTCCTCAGTGTTTATTAAGATTATTTCGGTATCATCTTATAAAGATGTCACAAGATAATTTCAGAAAAAAAGTCCTGTTCAAGTGTTGGGAGTATCTAGAAAGTCAAATTTGATTTCAAGAATAGAATAAAAATTTGGTTAGGTCCATATGACCAATTAAGAATGGGTCAATTTTTAAAGGAAATCAAATGCTAAGATGGAATACACCACTTTTTAGTAAGTCAACGACAAAAAATGATTAAGAATTACATGAGTCATTATATTTGAAATTGTTTTAAGTCCATGTAAAAAACCATTAGGTTGACTTTTAAACTAACCGCAATTTAACGATATCTCTTTTGCAAAATAAAATTACAGTCAATAGATGGATTAGTTGCATCATTATTATATTTGTACATAAAAATCTGTTATATTTTTATTTTTGATTGAATAAATTGATGCATGCTAAATGTGGCTTATACGACTTTTAAATATAACGACTCGCATATTTTGTTTTTTTGTGAAAATTTGGAAAATGGATTTGTAATGGCCGAAAAGCCAGTAACAAACATTCATTACTTAGTTTCTGAGAAATTCCGATTGGCAGAAAGAAAATTTGGGAAAAATGGATTACCGAAGGTCAACTAAAAAATAAAAACTATCGAACCTATCTAGCAAGATCGGAATTCAAAATTGTCCAATTTCATACGAATTGGTGAAATTTTATTTTTTGCGAGAACATCTCGAAGGATGAATCGAATGAAGTCATAGCAAAAAGCATTTTTTCAGTCCTCCAAAGCGTAATGTTGGTCTTAATAACGACAAAATATAAAACTCAGATTTATTGCCAAACACTTAACAAACCTTAAAAAATTTGGGTCTGCAAAAGGAAAAAATCCGAAAACTGAGATTTAGAATCACTAATTATATCAAAAGTACCTGCAAAGTTGCAACCTGCCTCGATTTTATTCCATTTAGATTTTTTTATTTTACTGAACTACTCTAAGAGCCATTTTTCTTGAACTTAACCTGAGGATTTTATTATTCTTCACTCAAAGTTGACAATTTCAACTTTCGATTTTTAACTCTAGAGTTGATAAACTTGAGATTTTGTCAACTCCCGGTAAAATAGAAGTTGGATAAGCAAATTTGGGGGTTTGTATTAAATATCAGAAAAATTATCGTTATAAAAAGAACAAAAATGTATCGTTAATCCTCAATCAATTTGGTTTTAGGGTTATTTTTTTTTTTTTTTCATTTAAACCAAAACTTATCATTTGAAATATTTTCTAAACCCTATGTTCAGTGGAAAAATCCGAGATGGATCCCGAGATATTTGATAAAAGGCAAATATTATTATCCCAATCCTATTCTTTTCGTAAATGCAACATTAAAAACTCCTTTCAACCGTCAATATATCAATAAACAATCTCTCCCATGGATTCATGGCCAAAATATTGTGCTTTTTCATATGGTTAAATAAATACTCTTTCATTTACATTTTTTTAATAAGATTTTATATTGAATACATACGAGTAGGTACATACATACAATTGTTACACAAAAAAATAAAATAAAAATTTAACTTCATAATTAAAACAAAAACATACGTACAATTTTCGTCACATAAACAGAAAAAAATTCAAATACAATAAAATAATAATTAAAAACAAAAAGAAAACTTATTTAAATATAAACAAAAAAAAAAAACTATTTAATCTAAACAAAAATAAAAAAGTTAAAGCAAAAAAAAAATATAATAAAATAAACTCATACTCTCCCTTAAACTTATTTAGGTATATAAATTTGACTAAAAAGTAAATTATTTTATTTGAAAAGCGAAAAAAAAAACTTAATTTTTCTTTTCTCTTTGTTTTTTTCTTTTTTTGCAAACAACTAAGTTTATGTTTTTATCTTTTTTAAAAAGTCCTTAACAATTGAACTAATTATACAATAAACAAAGGGACAGAAAACAAAATAAACTAAACATTTTTTTTCATTTCTTTTAATTTTTGCATAAAATGCATAAATACGCGTCAAAGCAATTTATTTTATATATTTTTAATTATTTTTTTTTTATTTCTTTTTTGTTTATTAATTTATTTTGTTTAATATTTTTTTTTTCTTTTTTTTTTAATTTAAATTTATATTTTTAAAATAAAAAATAATATATTTTATTAAAATTTATATACATTGCGCCTACAATTTTGAATTGAATGTAGTTGTCTATATAGTGGATTTGGATTTTATATATGTAAAAATGTCTCCTTTTTTGTTTATACATAAAATGGGTTAACTATAATGATACCGCGAGTTTTTATATTTTTTATTTAATTTTTTTTTACACAAAAAAATGTGTGTAAAAAAGGTTGGTCTAAATAAAATTGCATAAATTTATACAAATTAAATAAAAAAAAGACAAAGAATATTCTAAAAAAAAACTTTCGGCAACTACTGCCATTAGGGGAGAGTTGCTATCAGTTGTGTGGCTGTTCTTTCCAAGTGGTTTTTGTAATCTGTTTAGCCCGTCAGTTGATGGACAAAGCAATCGCGACACACGCGAACAGCTTTGGTCAGACCAAATTTGGGCAGGGGTGTTGAAGCTGACGAACATACTCCGCAAAAGACTCCTCCACAATTGCGGCAGTGGTGTCTGCGTCGGAATGCTGTAAAAGGAGTCGTGCAGGACATACAACGAGGCGCCTTATCGTCTGGCACCCAAACAGGCGGCGATAATCGTATCTGTGGCGATGTTGCCTGTTGCGGCGCTGGAACATCCATACTATTATTATTGTGTATGATACTATTACTACTGTGGTTTGTGTTGTTGTTTAGATTATTGTTGGCAACGGCAGTGTAATGGGCTGCAGAACGTTCGCTTATCGGCGAATTACTTGCTGTGGAAGAAGACGAATTAGCTGCACTATGACTGCCCGATGAAAGTCGACGTTCTCGCAGGTATGCAGATAGACTGCCATTCCTTCGGTCACTTGTATTCGGGGATGCTTCGTTTTGGCCAGTTTCTTCGCCAAGACTTCGACTGCGTCCGATATTATTTCGAACTGGAATTGGTGGTGGATTTTCTGAGGGAACCAAATCGATGGTATGACCACGTTGTATCGTCATTGGACGATCATTTCCATTGTTGTTGTTGTTATTATTGTTATTGAACACATTATCCAATTCGGGATTAACTTCTTCAGCAGAATAAATGCTTTGATTTGAGCCAGCACTTTGCTGTTGAATCACATCGTTTTCTGACGCTCTAAACTCAAACAATTCCGATGTTGGATCTTTTGTATTTTTTTCGGGAATTTCGATCTCATCCTGCGATGGGGACATGTTCATGAGGAACACGCTGCGCAAGATTTGTCTCAGATCGGAGGCGAAGTTTGTTTGGAGTTGATCTGCGACACTGGCTATGCTTACGAATAGTCGATGCAAGAGGTACTCTGTGCTTCTGTAAGAAAAAACAAAAATTTTATTGTGGACATTGAGTATATACAGTAGGGTGGGTCAAAAAGAGCGAAATTCTCTTTTTGTTTGCTCCAAAAATCGATTGCTAGACACCTTTAGAATATAATCATAATAATATAATCTTCTACTAAAAACATTATTCTACAAAAAAGTCCTTGCCATTAAATTGATGGTCATAAGAAAACTATTAAAATCAGTGGGCATTAAGCAATCAATTTGAAGTTCAGAACTTTTTTGTGGAACATTTAAGCCCCTACGAAAATACATCTTGCTAACTTGATAATAATGACTCTTCAGTGAATTAGAAAATTTTGAAAAGTAAAAAATGATGTTATATTTTTTACTTGCGATATAGGTACTATAGGGCAAGTTTAGGATTCGTAAAAAAAATCGAACTTGAGATAACAATTTTACATGACATTACAATGATGGAGAATGCCAAAAAAGTGGGTCCGGAAATTCTGTCTGTCTGTCTTTCTGTGTGTCTGTCTCTATCTGGAGCTGCACCCTAAACGAGTGAAGTGATTTTCTTTAAACTTGGTAGTTAGCAGTTTTTGGTGATTCCCTAGAGGGAAAATTTTTTTTGAAAAGTTTTGAAATTTAGTTTTTATGTGTAAATTTATTATTTCTTCAAAATGGCATACCAACTTTTTTTTTGAAAAATGTTAAAAAATTTTTATATATAAAAATTTATTTTTTTTAAAAAACGGCTCCTACAATTTTCGAAAATTTTTACAGATTTAATTTTTTTATACTACTTATGAAATTTCTTCAAAATATCAAATTTTAAATTTCTTGAATAAATAGCTTTAACATTATAGTTACTTTAAGCATAAGAGCAAGTACGTGCGACCCCAGTCGTGCAATTTATTTTAATTTTGACCTCGAATATCTTTCAAATGGTTAGATTATTAAAAAAAATGTATAAAACCGTTTTTATGGAGCAATCTGTTTCCTACCAGAATATGTCTTGCCCGTTTGATTATTATAATTTTTCAATTTGTTACAAAATTTAGAACAAAAAACGAGTTTTTAAAAATTTTCTCGATTTTTGGACCTCAAATATCTTTTAAACGGTTAGATGAACGAAAAAAGTGTATGAGGGCTTTTTTATAGAGCGTTCAATTTTCTAAAAGAAATTTACTTAAAAGTCGATTTATAAAAAAAATTATTTTTTTTGAAGAAGATTGATGTAAAAATGCAAAATTTCGAAGCGGAGGACCTTCCCATTAATATTTGGTGAGTTTATTCTTAAGGTATCTAGCAATCGACTTTTCGGAGCTTAAAATAAAAAAAAAAAAAAAAAATTTCGATTTTTGTTTGTACCAACCCTAATGTAAATGTTGGATTCTACTTACATAAACTTCATCCTTCCCGCAGCTCGAAGGGCCAAATTAACTTCATGCGGATCACCATCTGACATAGAGGATGTTGTGTCCCCACTCGAGTGGTTGTCAGGCTTTGGGTTTTTGGAACGTTTCTTGGAATGATTACGACTGCCTTCACTGGTGCTACTGCTGGAACTGCTCGCACTGCTGCTTCCACTACTGCTAGTTCCAACGCTATGACTATTGCTATTGCTGCTATGATGTCGATGGTGGTGATGATGATGATGTCGGTGACTGTGATGGTGGTGGTGATGATGATGGTGGCGATGTGAACGCTTCCCACTGCCTTCACCACCTGTACTGCTGCTGGCAGAACTCTTCTCCAACTTTGTATATTGACTATCTCTGCTGTCGAGAGATTTACCCTCACCACCTTTTATTGTTAGCTGTTCGCTTTCCTCTGAGGAATCAACGACAGCAGATGTCGCTGATGCTAATACTCGACTACAGCTTGGAGTGTTTGAAACATATTCCCGATCGGCTTCGGGTAAATCAGCATCTTCACCTCCATCATTACAGCTACCGAACTCATCATCTTCACTGGCAATAAAATTGTCTGTCAGTGGTACTTCATTTGGTTGCAAAAGATTGCCAAGATTTGTGTTTGGTATGAGGTAACCGGTGGCACAATCGGCCGATACTATATCATCACCCTCTTTGGGTAAGGCCGGATTTTCATCATCTGTCCACTCTGTGGAGGATGTCGTCGATGAAAACGATGGCAGGGGCGATGGGGACGGTGAAACTGATGGGGTTGAGGCTTCCGACGAGGAGGACATCGTAAAGACACTATCACTGAAGACCTTTGTTGTATTACTTCCATCATCCATCAAAGGAGCTACATTATCCGCATTGTCATCTTTGTCATTACTTGTCACAGGATCCTTTGTTTCCTGTTCCTGTTGGTTATCATTCTTCGTCGAAGATGACGAAGAGGAACTTGTTGCGGCATCATCACAGTTATTATTGTTGTTGTTTATTAAATTTGCAGTCTCACTATCACCATCAGAACCGTTGACTACGTTCGGTTGCTTCAGATGAATGTCTTCATTCGTGCATAGTAGCTTTTCCAATTGATACAATTCATTTTTGTTTAGCTTTCGCAAGAGATCTCGAATTTTTATCAAAAACGAACGATACGGTCGAAACATTTCCGACAACTGATCGGCTGGCATGTCCATATTTAACGGTCCTCGATTGTATATCACAAGACCCGTTACTATGGCCAATCGTGGAATGGAAAACATTAGTCCCGGATCAAAGGCATCGACTTTTTCCTGTTCAATTAGACCCACAGTCAAGGCACGCTGTAGGGTCTCTGAGAATAGGACACATATGAATTCTTGCATTTCATATTCGTGCTTTGTCTTGACCTGGACCATTGCACTGACATAGCGGAGTTCGAATTCAGCGAAAAGTCGATCGAATATTTTAAGGCTTTCGTATAGCTGCTCTGTGTTTGAATCGTTAAAGTCTAAATGCAATGTTTGGCTATTTGGGACATTATTACGAAGGCACTGATCTCGAAGTAAATTTCGCACATTGCCGAGACTTTTGGTGACGGCTTGGGCGAGGGGTCGCATGTCTTTACTCTCTTGTTCACGATTCATTATGGATGAACCAGCTGCTAGGCATTCGGCACCAAACCATAGTTGGCCGGCTAAATTTTCTTGAAGAACTTCTTCGGGAAATTTGGCACGAAAGGCGCGTGGAGCACGATCGTCTCCGAGGAGTTCTTCCATTATTTGATTTGTTATTGATAAAACTTTGTCCTGAAAAATAAGGGAATACGTTACAATTATGTAATATCGATTCATAATTGGAGGTTTACCTGTCCTTGGCGTAAGCGACTGACAAGACGCGAACATCGATCTGGTTCGGCTCGACCATCAAAACTATCCAATTCGCTGGATATAGCTGTGAGAGATCTGTCTGCATGGTAAAATCGTGCTAAAAGTGATTTGTCATCTGCCTGCAAGAAATAAATGAGAAAAATGGTTTTGAGTAAAGTTTTTTAATGTGAAGATGATATACATTGAAATAAAGATAATTTTTAAGGTAGGTTCAAAGAGTTTAAAAGTACGAACATCAAATTGCGATTTTAAGGGAGATAAAAAAATTTTAGAGCAATTATTCTTGGCGTAGTAGATCTTTCTCAATCACATTCAAATTCTGGGTTCAAATTGATATACGATTAAATTAATGTCAGTTTAAGTTTAATATTATCGTGAGAAGTTTACGAAACCTTTAAGTACAAGAAGCCAATTAGTTTTTCGGCCGAAGTATTCGTTGTCATGCATAACTTTTTAATTAGGACTTAATTTTTTCCGAATCTATTAGGTCGGGGTAAGGATTGGTATGGTGGAGTTAATCAGCCTTATTCTGAATGAAAACTCCCGGGGAATCGCGTTCGGGAAAAGTGCTCCCAATAAAAAAATTTATGGAAATTTTGCTTTTTTATCATTATAAACGGCATAGGGAAAAAAACTTAAACAAAAAATAATGATTTTTCGATTGTTAGCTATTCTTTCGAACACATTTCCTCGGCAGTTTTCATTCACAATCGGGCTGAATATGGTTTTAATCAATTAAGGTTTGGTTTGGTTGGGCTATCAAAGCTGTTTTAGAATTAAGTGACTGTCAGGAAAATAGCTGAAACATTTTAAACGTACTTACGTTACATTTTTACAAAGGACAAATTCGTAAAGAAAAAGTCCTCACTGTTCAGTTTTGTATCGACACTGGTCAGGTCAGAAGTTCTACCGCTCTTGGGAGTTTCTTCTGTGACAAACACACTATTGAAAATTGTATATCAAACTAGGTTTTCTTCGCTCCATGAGAGGCAACCATAAGTTTTGATTTGTTGTAATTCCGAATTTGGAAAATATTTGAGTATAGTACGCTATTATAGGAGTATTCAAAATGAATATGAAGTTCATTTATGACTAGATAACTAATTTTATATTTGGGACTATTTAGAATGATTTTTGTTCGTGCTTTTAAGAATGTTTCTTCCTACTTTGAAGATTTGAAGGGTGGTGGGATCAAAGGAGTTATTTGCCCTTATCACGAATGCAATTTGTATCGAAAATTTGCTCCTGAATCTCGAAAAAACAATGAAAGAATTCGGTCTAAAAGGAAATTTTCATACAAATTATCATTACCTACTAACGGATTTTGTGATAGTATATTTTTTTCGGGTTTCGTAGAAAATTTCCAATACGAATGAAATGTGTGTGACAAGGAAGATTTTTATGACCACTTTCACGGTTTGCTGCATATGCAGTGAAATGAACGGTATCAATCTCAATGATTCACCAATAAATGAAAACATTGTTTCATAATTTTATCATGAATCGTGAAGTTAGTTTCAAACCTCATTTAATGGTTCCTGTTTTTGCTGTTTCGCTCTTTTTGGTATATGTATTAGGTTTAAAGCTTGGATTAGACAATTTTATCTGAAAATCAAATCTGGAATTTTATGATATCGCTGGTTAAACACAAAATCTTAGTTTTGTGGATGATAAGAACGCGTAGGTTGACGTCTTACATCCGTTCTATCTCAGGTGCAAGTAAATTGCTTCAAACTTTTTTTTAATTCTGCCGGTACTGACTTTTGCTGGTGGTTTTGGTTTAAGAGACATTTATATATTTTTTCATAGAAGTAATCTGATCCTGTTGTTTAGAGCGATCTAGGGTCGGCAAAAAAACGGGGTTAAAAAAATCGTTCGTCTGAACTGAAAAACTGCTAGATAAGAGTACAGGAACTGCACTAGAGTCTCTGTTCCGTTAACGTAAGATTTGCAGCTACGCCATTATACAATTTGCCGAATATCGTTTTTCTCTGACTGGATTCTGACTTGATTTTTTGTGTTTTTTTTGCAATTTGGACAGTGTTTTCACTTTCAGTCTGCTATGAATAAGTAATGATTGCATATTACTCTCTTAATGACTCCTGGATGAAGTTCGTCCGTTTCGTTCTGACTTTTTGTCCCATGAAGGTTTGAAGTGGGACCCTGTTTGGTTACTCCCGCTTTGTGTTCGTTGCCTTCAATAACAGTGTGGCCAAGTACACAAGTTAAAATTGTTAGATCGTAAAATTTTTAAGTATTTTTCAGTAAAACGTTTAAAAAAGATCGTGGCTAAAAAAAAAACAAACTTTGGAAGAGATTCATTTTAGATGCGAAAGACATCCCTAAGGCAACTAAAAGAAAGATAACATTGGATTTTTCATTTGACTTTGTACAAAATTAAACAACAACTTTGAGCCAAGAACCAAGGGGAATACAGTATAAAAACATTTGTTATATTGGTATGACATATGTGATACTTATCTAAAGATGGAGTAATTGCGTCTTGCCAGTACAACCCTGTCGTAGAGACTTATTATAAACAAGAAATTAATTATAGAATAAGTATATCCAGCGTAGGGTATCAAAAATCACAAAATTATATGTAAAAATAAATCTCATGAAAAATCATTTCAAGACATTAAATAAAGAAGTACGAGTAAATACAATCTCCTCATTCATTTAAAAAGCTTTGATAAAGAGCTTGTTGCATAATTTCATGTCATGTAACTTACTAACTTCTAATTCTGTGAAAGAAGCGTGATTTAGCATAAATTTAGACGAAAAAAGAGAAATTTTTCTATTGAATAATAAAAGTTACGTGCTTCGCGCCAGTGAAACATGTGTGAGGTGGTATTTTTCTATTTTATAATTCAAAGCCTCAGACAAAGACTAGGTAGGTAGTGATTGATTTTTGACAAGAAGCTACCCCAAAAGTTCCTCCAATATGACGTGATTGTTTTATTTCTTTCTCTAAATTTCTTTCTTCCACACAAATTGCCAAATTAAAATGAAAATAAAAGTGAAATTATGTGGCAACCTGTTGTTTTATTATCTTTTCTTCCTTCTATTTTTCTTTCTATCAAAACTGAATACCTGACGACGCCAATTTTGTATTGTTTGTCAACATTGATTTTCGTTTATTTCTCTTCTTCAAACTATCCCAACTTTTTGATGGGGGGCATACATTAGGTACCGTAAAACCGGGTGACTTTGGCACGTTTTCAAATTCAAATGTGAATAACTTTTGCAATAATTTTTTTTTTTAAATGAAGATTTCAACCAATTTACCTACTTCGCTCATTCTATAGGTATGATTAATCTTGAAGAAATCTGTCCGACAGTTCTATAGATATTTGCCAAAATATGGGTGGCCAAAGTCACCCTCCATTCCGGGTGACTTTGGCCGGTAGGACGTTTGCTATATTTGCAGTTCAACTACAAGTACCACGTCAGTCTAACCCACCCCAAATGAAAGACCAGATTTTTTAAAACATGTGGGTTTTTATTTGATTAAAAAAAACAAAACCTTAAAATTAGCATAAATTTTGATATCCTTCAAATGATATGGAAAAAAATAGTCTCTCTCTGCGGTCAACCGTTGGAACAGGAAGTTTCTTCTCCAGATCACTTTTGGTGACTTGTGCAACGTCTTTTTTTTCTGGGTATATGAAGCTGTACCCAGCACCTCTTCGCAGGAATGACACTGTAACCTCATCGTTATCAACATTTAAGATGCAGCCGACGTAAAATGTTAATTTTTTCTTAACTGGAAACTTGACCAGAAAATAGTCACCAGCCTTTATGGACGATTCTTCGCTGGCCATCATATCTTCGTCAATCATAATTTGTTGCTCTTGCCAAGAAGCGAGGTTAACACTGTCCGAGTCATCCAAAGACAAAGACTGGAGCGAGTTTAGAGTGGTATTGATGGTTGAGGAGTCTGATGAAACGATGACCTGTTAACATACAAACCTAGTTAATTTATTTCATCAATAAAATAATGAAATATAATCTTGCCTTGCGGCGTCTTGGCTTCCGTCTGTGACTTATTTTTGAGGGGCCGGGCTGATCCGTGGACATTTCTTCAGTGACATCATCGGGTGCATCTACATTGGGAGAATGTGTTAAAACGCTCGACGATAATGTGAGTAATAATAATAATAATAGGAGTATTCAAAATGAATATGAAGTTCATTTATGACTAGATAACTAATTTTATATTTGGGACTATTTAGAATGATTTTTGTTCGTGCTTTTAAGAATGTTTCTTCCTACTTTGAAGATTTGAAGGGTGGTGGGATCAAAGGAGTTATTTGCCCTTATCACGAATGCAATTTGTATCGAAAATTTGCTCCTGAATCTCGAAAAAACAATGAAAGAATTCGGTCTAAAAGGAAATTTTCATACAAATTATCATTACCTACTAACGGATTTTGTGATAGTATATTTTTTTCGGGTTTCGTAGAAAATTTCCAATACGAATGAAATGTGTGTGACAAGGAAGATTTTTATGACCACTTTCACGGTTTGCTGCATATGCAGTGAAATGAACGGTATCAATCTCAATGATTCACCAATAAATGAAAACATTGTTTCATAATTTTATCATGAATCGTGAAGTTAGTTTCAAACCTCATTTAATGGTTCCTGTTTTTGCTGTTTCGCTCTTTTTGGTATATGTATTAGGTTTAAAGCTTGGATTAGACAATTTTATCTGAAAATCAAATCTGGAATTTTATGATATCGCTGGTTAAACACAAAATCTTAGTTTTGTGGATGATAAGAACGCGTAGGTTGACGTCTTACATCCGTTCTATCTCAGGTGCAAGTAAATTGCTTCAAACTTTTTTTTAATTCTGCCGGTACTGACTTTTGCTGGTGGTTTTGGTTTAAGAGACATTTATATATTTTTTCATAGAAGTAATCTGATCCTGTTGTTTAGAGCGATCTAGGGTCGGCAAAAAAACGGGGTTAAAAAAATCGTTCGTCTGAACTGAAAAACTGCTAGATAAGAGTACAGGAACTGCACTAGAGTCTCTGTTCCGTTAACGTAAGATTTGCAGCTACGCCATTATACAATTTGCCGAATATCGTTTTTCTCTGACTGGATTCTGACTTGATTTTTTGTGTTTTTTTTGCAATTTGGACAGTGTTTTCACTTTCAGTCTGCTATGAATAAGTAATGATTGCATATTACTCTCTTAATGACTCCTGGATGAAGTTCGTCCGTTTCGTTCTGACTTTTTGTCCCATGAAGGTTTGAAGTGGGACCCTGTTTGGTTACTCCCGCTTTGTGTTCGTTGCCTTCAATAACAGTGTGGCCAAGTACACAAGTTAAAATTGTTAGATCGTAAAATTTTTAAGTATTTTTCAGTAAAACGTTTAAAAAAGATCGTGGCTAAAAAAAAAACAAACTTTGGAAGAGATTCATTTTAGATGCGAAAGACATCCCTAAGGCAACTAAAAGAAAGATAACATTGGATTTTTCATTTGACTTTGTACAAAATTAAACAACAACTTTGAGCCAAGAACCAAGGGGAATACAGTATAAAAACATTTGTTATATTGGTATGACATATGTGATACTTATCTAAAGATGGAGTAATTGCGTCTTGCCAGTACAACCCTGTCGTAGAGACTTATTATAAACAAGAAATTAATTATAGAATAAGTATATCCAGCGTAGGGTATCAAAAATCACAAAATTATATGTAAAAATAAATCTCATGAAAAATCATTTCAAGACATTAAATAAAGAAGTACGAGTAAATACAATCTCCTCATTCATTTAAAAAGCTTTGATAAAGAGCTTGTTGCATAATTTCATGTCATGTAACTTACTAACTTCTAATTCTGTGAAAGAAGCGTGATTTAGCATAAATTTAGACGAAAAAAGAGAAATTTTTCTATTGAATAATAAAAGTTACGTGCTTCGCGCCAGTGAAACATGTGTGAGGTGGTATTTTTCTATTTTATAATTCAAAGCCTCAGACAAAGACTAGGTAGGTAGTGATTGATTTTTGACAAGAAGCTACCCCAAAAGTTCCTCCAATATGACGTGATTGTTTTATTTCTTTCTCTAAATTTCTTTCTTCCACACAAATTGCCAAATTAAAATGAAAATAAAAGTGAAATTATGTGGCAACCTGTTGTTTTATTATCTTTTCTTCCTTCTATTTTTCTTTCTATCAAAACTGAATACCTGACGACGCCAATTTTGTATTGTTTGTCAACATTGATTTTCGTTTATTTCTCTTCTTCAAACTATCCCAACTTTTTGATGGGGGGCATACATTAGGTAGGTATATTATAATGTTAAGACTTAAACAAATATTTTAGTTTCTTTTTTTTTTTCTACATTTTGTTTGAATTTCAAACAAAATCTAAAAATAAAAATCAAGAATATAGGTAATCTTATCGTTGCTTTTATCATCATCGAATAAAGTTTTAGGTTTATATTGTTTGTTGATTGTAGCGCTGTTTTTGTTTCGTTTTATCTATCTGACAAAAGCAAACAGGTTGTGATCTAAATGGAATCAAAATGTGAATAAGAATTTCACAAACAAACAAAATGTTTAAGGAGACACTTGCCAATGTCAAATGAGAAACAAGTCCGTGGGGTGTGTTCGCAGTTAAATTTTTTGATTGGTACACCAATATTTTTTTTTATTTTTGTTTTGTTTGGTTTTATATACCTATTTATTTATTTGGAGTGATAACTACAAAATAAAACAAAACAAGTTTGAATTGATTGTGTTTCGTGTGATCTTGATTAAGGTCTTTGTGCAAAAAACGAAGCAAGAACTGATAAGATAAAATACACAAACTGGTGTGAGGGTTAATAAAGTGAAGTGGAAACTTCAAAATTTTGTTTGAAAAACCTTTGTTTCTGTTATTGATTTTGTAATTTTGCAATTATTAAGATCTATGTAAAAGGGTTAATTAACACTTATAGTGATTTACAGTGTTGAAGCCAGAATTCTGTTACCTTTTCAACAGCTCAACACTGAACATTTTTTTTATGAATAATTTTTGTGTTCGACTTTATATTTCAGATAAAGAGAAGTTTTTTTGTGCCCCAAAGTTACCGATTGACTTCTAGATTGTTAATTTTGATTAATATTTGTTAAGATCTTTTAAAAATAGATAATTAAAAGGTTAAGTTGTTTCTTTGGCCAAAACTAGGTTAAAAAGTGCCTTAGGTTGAAACAATTTACAATTTGTTACGCGTTATCTTTTTCATTTTAATCTAAAATAACAAATTATAAACAAATTAAGATTCAAAAACAAATTTAATCGATTTGTTTCGACCATATATTTCTTCACTCAAAATACCCTTTTCTCCTTTGTAAGAAGGTGCTGACTAATTTTATTCAGAATCGATTAAACAAAATAATGGTATAGTATTTGTATGTCAAACGATGTCATCATAAGTTAATTTTCTTTTTTTTAGAGCGTAAAACTTTAATTAATATTCTAATTCTAACATCGTAGAGAACACACACGAGCTGATGTGAATAACCGATAATAGCATTTGGGTATAATACTAGTGATTAACTCGTTTCGTAATAATTCATCACTTGACCTTTTTTTTTTACATCAGAAATAATCAGTACTACGTTTCGTTCTTCGTAAATTAAGTTTTGTATTATGTGTTGAAATACAAAATGCATTAATTTATTCATAACACTGCATTTATCTGTTTTAAATAATTTAAGATTTTGACGTAATATTTTTTTAAAGTAGGTAAGTAAATTTAATGTTAGAATTATTCTTATCTCAACGACGAAACATTAAAAGTTTGGATTATAAGAGAAGGAAAATCCGATTTGCTTATGTGTAACTTTCGATTGAGATTAATGTAGTTTGTATCGAAGACTTTATCACCAATATTGATGGAACATTTTTGTTTTTTAATGGGATTCATGTAAAAAATTAAGGAGGTTTTGTGTAGACCTATTGGTTGTCTATTTTACTAGCAAATATGCTGTCATGGGATGCAATGGAGATCTATTATTAGTCTGTCGCACTGCCTACAAAATGTTTGGGAAAGGTTCATTACAGCCAAATTTCTGGATTTATGGGGCAAAAAACGTTGTTTTTTCGACATTTGTTTATTGCAAAAATTCTAGTGTAGTCAATTTTACACTGATTTTAGTGATTTTACCTAAATTAGAATGAAGGCATTTTCTTCGTGAGAAAAAAAAGCATACAGTAATAGGTAGTGATTTGATTCTTCTTTGTTTATTGGGTAAGTGAATGATTTGTTTGAATTCTGTGAAGGACATTGTTACAGTTACAGCGGAGTCCTGACCTGAAGGCGTAAACTTTTGCTAGACGAAATTGTGGTCAGCTATTTATTTTTTCAATAAAGTACTGATATATTCTTTGGTATGTGAATGAAGGACAACGTTTCTAGATAATTTCGTGATCGCAAATTACTTAGAAAATTTTTGTTTAGAAACATAGTGATTTTACGCAGAAGAAAAATTAGAGAAGTTAGCACATCAAGGTGAGTAGAAAATAGAATTCTGTTATTTTATGTTTATTTACTGGTTTAGAGCCAACTTCTATAAAATTTCTATATTATCAGTTCGTAAAAATTCGGTATTTAGCCGTGATATTTAAATTATTAGCTAGATGCTATTAGAAGAATAATTTTAGCAAAACTAGAAAATGAGCTCTTACTGAGGTTTATCTGACTTCTGAAAAATTGGCCTTTAAAAAAACAAACAAAAAAACTTGAATACATTTTGGGAAAAAAAAAACTGCTACTGGCTAGTTTTCATAGATTACCTATTTAATGTTCAGAAGCACTTTGAAACATTTTACCGAAAAAGTAAGTCGGTATAATAAAACCCTCGTGACTATTTTTCAAAATGACGCTACGGATCTAAATTTTCTCTAGAGAAGAATTACATACATTGAGAAATTTTGAAACAAATATTATTATACTAATCCTTTAAAATTGAAATAACCAAAGAAATGCGAGGTACAAAAGCACCTAAACTTTTAAACTCTCAAGTATTTTTATTGCAACAATACCTACAAAATAATCTTATCTGCAAATTTAAACATATACATTTTATAAATAACAGAACAAAATTCCATAAATAATCATTACGATATTACACTTCAACATCAAAACCTAGAAACAAACTAACTAAACTAGTTTCATAACTTCGTACACCCCCCGCATCAAAATATCTTTAAATTATTGCAACAAATCTAATAATAAATTTTCCAATAATAATTCACATTGATATGTGAACTTTCTAACCTAGGAAGAAAAAAAAAATAGTAATACCTATTAAATTGATTTTAACATCATACAATTAATTCAAATATAGAATTCACACTTGAAAAAAAAGCAAATTATTCATTCAATCAATTACACACACAGTGTAAAAAAGAGAAGAGTAGGTAAGGTACACAAAGCAAGACATGATGTTGTCTACAGTAAGCTCGGTGACCTACACTATTGACCTTCAATTAAGGGACAACGGCGACTACAACTCTGACAAAGACAACGACGACTACGACCGACGATAAACGCCATCGACGGACGTTACGTGCAAGCAGGTGCTGTGGCACCGCAATCTGATGGCAGAACACATTTTTAACCATACATCATCTCTGTTTTAATAGAATCTGTCTATTTACAGTGATGTGCACACTTTTCTGTGAAACCCTTTTAATCTCCTCAACTATGTAGAATGGATCTATCCAATTGACGTTGCGAAAAGTCTGAAATCATTCAGAAATCTTCTAGAACTGTTCAAAAAGCAGAAATGTCAAATTATGTTGTGGTTTGAGATTGAAGTTTCCCGGCTTCAAGTCGGAACTCATTCAAGAAGCATTCGAAGTTCGGTTTAACTTGAGAATTCAGTACAAACTTCAGTATACAAACCTTCGGATTACAGCGCAGGGACATAACGTCTAGGGAGATAATTCAGAGTTTTTTATGAATGGGGCTTATGTCATACTTGAGTGGGACATAAGTCCAAATTGAATATGGGCCTTATGTCTCACTCAAGTGAGGCCCATAAATAAAAAATGGGCGTTATGTCTCTTGGTCCCTGTGCCTTCGATAACATCCTCAGAAACTGGTTTAAAAAATTCCAAAATTTTGTTGACGTTTTATCACGTCGCCAATACCATTTGTCGAGGAAGGAAAATTTTGACAAACGAAATTTCTACACAGCACTTTATTGTGTGTTAACCGAGAGGTCTGTTAGAGAATGTGAAGTGCGGTGTGGCATTGGCAGTGACAGCCAATAATTGTATCTAACACTTTTCGCAGGCTAACAATCAATTGAACACCAATCGAAAGCTAATAGGGTATTCCTTGGAAATAGATAGAGATGTCGATGTGCTTCTGCTTCAAGCTGCATTCCCATTCACATCCACTTGAGTGCGAAAATTCTCATAAAAAATCGATGAAAAAAAAAAACAACAAAAAAAGTATGTAGAAAGAACACTTGCTACGTTTCGTATCGTTTTTTTTTTTTTTGTTTTCGTTTTCAATTTTCAAAAAAATAAAAAACATCAACAATGGAAGCAATGTTCAAAAAATTTGCATTCATAATGAAGAAGAAAAAACAAAACAAAAAAATGGGTCTCCTTAAAGAGTTTTCAGTTACGCCATCCATCATCGGGATCGGTTGGAAGGTAGAGGGTACCTTTCAAGAGGTCAAGTGGAATAATGTTTTTAATTTTACGCCAAGCTTATGCACGCTTGTTGCTACCGCACCGCAGCAACAACACACCCTGTTGCTGCGTATTGTGTGGTGTCTTGCTGCTGAATTTGCTGAACTGTATTCATTGAACTTTGAATGTCAACGTTTGACCTTTCGGATATTATTTGTGAAAATTGGATTATGTGTTCAACGAAACAAAAACAAAACAAAAAAAAAACACACTCAAAAGGAGATTGGCTCAGTGTCAAAGGCTTCTACTTTTTGAAATTGTGTGTTTTAACACAAAGAGCTGCTGTCTGCTTTTATGTACTTTTATATGAAACGTAAAACGAAAATTCTCTGACGACACTCACAATACTTGGGTTAGCAACAAGTAACAACAATATATAATGGATAGCGTGATGAATTGCGCTGAATATTTGCAGCGTTTACGGAAAATCACCATCAACTGGAGTTTACGTATAGTCGTTTTATTGTTTGTTGGTGTCAAGTGCACTCGAGTGCAAATTTAACAACCAAGCTAAATTTGTTATGTTTATAAATCCAAGACTTTTGCGTCAAATGGGATATCAGTTTCCGGTTTGGAGCTTCAAATAAATAATTTCAATTGGAACTTTTTAAAGAAGAAAAGATCAGAAAAAATGGTATGTTTTGAGCTAAAGAAAAGTTTTCTTATTTCATGTAAATTGTAAATCTTCAAAATAGTGTATCAAACGGACTAATTGTGTACTTATTTGGCTGGAGTAACATTGGAGGGAGCATTTTACTGGACTTGTTCGTGGTCAGTAGTGCAGTATTTGTATTGCTTGACTGCTGGCTTAGGTTCTGGAATTTTGTTCCAGTACGGTGAGAATCCTTTTTAAAGATTTGAAGGCTTTTCGAAGATTTCTTGCTAGAATACTACAGTAGAATATTTGTTGAAAATCAGTGAAAAATTTCTCTAGAAAGAATGCTTCTGCAAACCTGAACTTCAAGATTTGTTCAAAAATATGAGAGATTAAATTATAACGTATCCAGCGTAGCGATGAGAATAACAAACTTAAGAAAAAATGCTAAAAATATGAATCTCAAATCTCTGAAGGCGCAGGGACATACCCACTTTAATGGGACATAAAAGCACAAAAAAAGTGTGGAATATGTTCCATCTGATAATTTTGTTTAATAAATTGATTTTTAGACTTTTGTCGAAGGCGCCAATTCAATCTACTCCTCTCAGTAGCTATATTTAAGTTTTCAGTTTCCAGGTAAACGTGGGTTTATAGAGTTCAAAAGGAAAATGATAGCAAAAATCAACTAAGAACTTGTATTTCGAGCGACATCGATTGGGGCTTTTATTGGCACAGGGAGGGACATAGCCCGACAGAACATAATGGACTTACAGTGGTGGAAAAATAATTAGAAACACGCTCTTTCTTTTCAAAATGTTTGTATGTTCTTAATATGAATAAAAAATATTAGAAATATTTTTTAACAGAGATATTTGAAGAGCTTGATACTTTACTAAGGATCTCCTCTTTATTGCACCTTCTTTTTCTGAAATATAAGGGGTTAGTGTGTCAGGAATATTGTTAAGGACGTTTTATTATTTTTTTGGAACATGTGGAATTTTTCGAGGACTGCAACCACATTAACCAACAAATAGAAATTAGTTGGTGATAGTCCTTTTTATTAATTGTACGTTTAATTAATTGACCAAGTTTGGCAAATATAAATGCTAAAAATCAAAAACGGGATATTTCTTAGTAATTTTTCCTCAGTGTTTCTAATTATATTTCCACACAAAATTGGACTATATTTTAGATTTTTTGCAATATTTTTCTTTTGTTGGATAAATTCCAAATTTTTTTTCTTAAAATGTTACAAGGATTATATCATCACTTGTGTTTGCTAAAAATTTGTTAAATATTTTGTATTTATAGTAAGAAAAAAATAACATTTTGTGAACAAAGGAGGATGTTTCTAATTATTTTGCCACCACTGTATATGTTCCATTTCAGTGCAAAATTCTATGGACTTTATGCCTCACTCAAGTGGGACATAAGTCCATAATATTTTTTTAAAGGAAAGGTAGGACTTAACTACACAATTCTAGCTTTATTTTGTAAAAGCCATTAAAAAATGCTCATATGGGATAAAAATTTACAAATTTTTTGTGTGAAATTTATGTCCCATTACAGTGGGACTTGAGTCCATAATCGAATTATAGAGTTATGAAATGTAGCGGTATTTTTATGTGGCGCTTTTGAAACAAAAAAAAAACTGTTTCGTCTGGATGTGTTTGAAAGGAGGTTAGAGGGTTTGAGAATTATAGACTCGAAAATAAAATAGATGTGAGGGAAAAGAAAAGAAAAGGCTTGAGGAGAGAATCATGCACTCTAAAAAATTTTAAAAATGTCTAAGATTGAAGAAATTAATTATTTTAAACTTGTGGCAATCCTATAAATTGTTCAATTTTATTAGGCAACTCTGTGTCAATGCGTATAATTTATATTCAAACTCAACAAGTATAAAAAAAATTCACATGGCAATCCAGACTCAGTAAAGCGGCAACCCTAGTCGTAAGGTTTAGTAATATATAAAGATCTTGTAGTTAAAGAGTCCCTTAATTTCGAAAAACAATGTTATTGGAGGTCTGTTTTTTCCGATTCCCAGAAAATTCTTAAAATTGTTAAATATTACAAAACTTAACTTATAAGCTTTTGGTCATGCGGTGAATAATTCTAAGGACATCAATGATTTTGTTGTAACAATTTCAAGCTTATTTTTGAAGCTAATAAAACGGGCGTGTTGACTCAAAAACATAAAAAGATAAATTCCAAAGGTATAATTGCAATAAGGCTTTTAACTCTAACACGGTGCGACACTGAAAATACACCCGACGAATTACATAGTGTAGGCTGTTCGTATGGTCGAATAATGCATACAAATATTTTTGTTATATTTTTGGAACCCTCCATTTTGTTTTTATTTACAAAAAACCATTTTTACAGACCTTACGATGTAATTTATCAATATCTCAGTCATTTTTCTAACAACTCTCAATATGTTATATGTTTTTGGAAAGAGGATTTCCAGACCTTACATACATTTTTATTCACAAATAAGCGTAGTATGTATATTTAAAATGCATATTCAATTCATAGTTGTATAAAAAATTAGTTGTGTATTCATTCTTCAACTCACATCGATATTCAAAAAACGTGTTCCCGATTTAAGAAAAAGTACTGAAGTAAATAAATAAAAAACTAGTTAATTATATAACTTTGAGTTAAATATAAATTTTAAATATACATACTACGCTTATTTGTGAATAAAAATGTATGTTTTTTAATTTTTTGGCATTAAACGTGTAAAAAGCGATTTTTGAAAAAGTCTGAAAAAAATGATTTTTTTAACAAGCTAAATCTCTAAAATTATAACAATTAAAAATCTGAAAAATTTTCACATAATAGCTACACTTATTAAATTTGAGTCTATAAAGTTTTAAATTTTTTGAACAAATGGTTTGGCTGGAATTTAAAATTGATCGAACAAGGTCCAAGAAACCCCATGTTATTCCCATAAGAAACTTCAACCGCTTGGCGGCACGGGTTAAAATCAAGTTAGAGACTTGAAACTTGAGGAATATTTTTTTTAGTTTATTTTCAACCATATAAGATCCTAGGAGCATAGAAATTCTAATTATTTAAAAAAAAAACGAACACCCTATTGTGCACCTTGCAATTCAGATCATGAAAAGCCACATTTTCTATTTACGAAAAAGTAGCATATTCCGCAGTTTTTGTCCAATTCGATAAAAAAAATACGCCAATTTGTGCCTAAATGTATATTCTTTCAGAATATAACCTTACTTTATTTTTTTGTTTGTTTTATTTTGCAAAAATAATTAGGTAAAGTTGAAAAAATTGAGAAAAAAATCACTTTTTCAAGATTTATGGGATAACAACCTACACTTAATTTGTTTAAACAATAGACTTATATACATCATTCAAAAGGTCTGGAAATCCTCTTTCCAAAAACATATAACATATTGAGAGTTGTAAGAAAAATGACTGAGATATTGATAGATTACATCGCAAGGTCTGTAAAAATGGTTTTTTGTAAATAAAAACAAAATGGAGGGTTCCAAAAATATAACAAAAATATTTTTATGCATGTTTCGACCATAAGAACAACCTGTACTATGTAATTTCTCGGGTGTATTTTTTTTTTTTTATTTTGTAGCACAGTGTAATTAATTGCTAAAAATTCAAAAATGGTATTTATCAACAGAACTTCCTCTTTTAAAATCAAATACATATATTATCTGTTTATAATGCACCTGAGTGCTTAGTGTGCTTTGTAGATTTGTATGGCGTTTCCATCAACCTTCACTACACTTGATATACTCTCGTATACAAGTTTATTAATTGCTTTATTATATCAATTTAATGTTTGGTTTTTCTTTCTTCATTTTTTTTTTTTTTTTTGATGATTGTTGTTGTTACAGTTGTTGTTTATCATTTTGTGAATTGTGTGTGCCCAAATGACGTCAAATGCAGGATAAGCTGAGCTGTGTGTTGCAGCAGCTGATTTGTGAGCAATATCTTTCAACTTTATAGAAAAAATATGAAAGAAAATAATATAAAATAAATTTTTCAACGCGCAATAATTGAGTTTTCTTTTTGTATTTTGTTGTGTGTGCTTGGAGAAAAAAAAGCTGTCTCATTTTTTAATTAAAAACAACTCAGCTGAGATATAATATAGGTACCTACGATATGAACAAACTATACCGAGTAAGTCCCCGAAGATGATGCGTATCATTAATTGACACACAAATCACGTTCAGCAGAAATGTTGTCAGCTTATAGAGAGATATATAAGTATATCTACCTACTCTACTACCTCTAAAGAATAAAGCGCTGCTGCTGCTCGTGTTCATGATTCTTTTGTTATAAAGAAATTGTATCTCTCAGATGACTCTGTGATAAAAACTCCGTATCAATTGATTGAGTATCTTTAGATTTTGTTCACAGTGTCCTTAAGAAATTTCCAGTAAAATTCTGAAAAATCATTACAAAATGATAGAAATGTCTATCTTTTAGTTTTAACTTAAGAAACGTAATAAAAATTAAGTTCGAAGGAAATATCCTTCCAAATTGCTAAATCTTCGATTGAAAGTTTTCGCAATCAAGTGACACTGAGTGTACATCTCCGTATACTCCGAGAGCAGCCTTTTTTTTTTTGTATTTTGAAGTAATTTTGTTGTTATTGCTGCTCTGGGTTAGGTATACAACAGTATTGAAAAATGAAACAATGCATTTGATGTAGTTCCACATTGTTTTTGATATTAAGTGATACTTCCGTCAAGAGACTGCTGCTTCTGCTGCTACAATATTTCCTGCTAAATGAATCAGAATGGGAAATCGAGTTTTTGTTTTGTTTTCTTGTTTTAATTTGGAAATAACACGATTCGGTTGAATGAACATTATTGAGGTTAATAAATGTCTCGAACTTCGATTACTGTGGTGGGAGTTGTGTTTTGGGATTTAAACGAATAAAATAAATCTAGTCATTATGTTCTTTCGGTGATGATGTTTGATCTCGACAGTGTCAATAAACGGTGTGATTTAGTCACACAAAAAGAATTATGAAAGACTCTTTAAAAAAAGGGGCAAATCAATGAACTAAAAGTATTTATAGTGCCATCAAGAATGACGTTGTCAGAATCAAAGCATCTGAATGGAACAGTTCTATGACCCTAATCGTCTTTTGTGAAACAAAGGTAAAAATACAAAACAGACAATGACATATTTTATTAAATGGTATGGAATTGGGGACTAGGAAGAGTTTAACCATGATTGTTGCCAAGTTCTTTGACTTTACAAAAGCTATAATTGGTAATTTTATTAGTATGTTAGAGGATCGCCCGACAAGTTGAAGAAGAAAAGATTAAAGTTTTTGTCTCATTAGCTAAAGATACTATTACCTAAAAACTTTATTTCTTGCAATGGAATAGATAAACGGGTAGTACAAAAAACGTTGTACTACTCGTGACATAAAAAATTGATGTTTTTTTTATTTTTAATTAGAATGTGTGTTTTTTTAAGTATCTAACAACAAGGTTTTGAACTTTATAAGTTTATGTTACAGAAAATAGGTGACAGTTTGTCTATTTTCGGTATAAATTAAAGAGGCATATTAGGGGCGTCCCATCAAGAAAAAATTTCTGAGGGCTCAGTGTCATTTTGAAAGAGAGCAAAATATTTTTGTGGGACAAGTTTCTCCAATTTTTTTCACATCCAACACTTCAACTGCCACTCCAACTTTTCTTCAAATACTCAAATGTGAACAAAATTATTTCGAAATAAATTATTTTGTGAAGCAAGCTCAAAATAATAACATAATTCTTCAAATTTTCATTAAATTGTTCATGTTTTAAGCACTTTTATAACTGCACAGGCACACCACCAAAAAAACAAACGTCAAAACCATAAGAAAAAAATATTGAAGAAAGAGAAATAAAACTGAGAAATGAATCCAAAAAATTGTCCTCTCAGTAATCTGCGAAAAAAAAGTGAGCGCTCGGCTGAGATTTTTTGTCTCACTTAAAAAATCACTGAGCCCTCAGAGATCTCCCTTGGTGGGACGCACCTATTGTATTTTTGACTTAAAACTAATTAATAAATAATATCAATGGTTTTAAAAACAAAATTGACAAGGAAACAAGGAATACTATTGATCAACTTTCCGACCTGTGACGTGTTTGAAAAGTTTAAAATTGATTCAATGCATATCATACGAGGTTGTAACTTTTCATTTTGTCAAAATTGATTCTCCATTTTCGGAATCTTATTAACTTACTTTAAAAAAGGAGGGGGTTGTCAATTCGCCTGTACTACACTTTTTTTTTATGTTTGTTAGCTCAGAAGTTTTGACTGGGTGAACCGATTTTGATGATTCTTTTTGTATTTGAAAGCTTCCAGTGTAGTCTCATTTCAACCATGGTATCCAGGGGTCTTCCCACTACTCATTTACACCTTTTTACCTTTTTTAAATGATTTCAATATCTTTTGGTCTTTTGGAATTTCGTAACTCTATCTTCTGCAGCAGTATCAAATCAACAGAGCGTCCATCATTTGACATAAAATGTTCAAAATTGTAGGGTAAGTTGTCTCACTCTTTTCCCCATCATCTATCCCATAATTGGTCAAGTTCAAATTATAGCCATTTTCAGTTATTTCTTCAAATATTTTTTGTATAAGGAATGTAAAAAGGACACTTTTATAAGGAAGCCAAGGTATTTGAAATTTTTTACTGGTAGAAACTTCTTAAATAATATAGACAATAGAAGTCTATAGTCATAACATAACTTTGTTTATATTCATTTATATTTTACCCTTAAACTTCTGTTAATCAATATTTTTACATTTTTGAAAATTGTTCTTATTGATTATTTTACATGTTGTTGTGGCTACATGGTTTATCTTTAAAATGTAAATGATATGCATAACAAAATGCACCTGTTGTTGTTTTTCTTTCTTGTGTTTTGCTAACTATTTTCTAATTGTATATTTTGATTGAATATTGTTTTTAATAGAGCAACCATTTTATCGATTAAACAAGTAAATTAATGAACCTGAAACCAGATAAACAATGTATGACAAATTTTCTAAGAAAAAAACTTCCAACTTGATTTCTAATTTTCAATGTAAGTTCATATGTTTACGTTTTAGAAAAACAAAATGCTAAATACATCTACTTGCAATAAATATCACTTTGTAAATCCCCCTCATATGATTCATTTTTTGACTTTATCAGCAATATGAATAATAAAATATCATTTTCCCACCATTAAAAATATACTTACTACGAACATTACAAATAATTGGCTATAGAATTTTATTTCACAATTCAAGTACATATCTTGAATGAAATTGAAATTGTAGTTAAAAATGAAATTTTAGACACGTGAATTGACTATTTGCATAGGAACCTACCTACTTATTGCAATTTGATTTTGAAACATACGAAAATCAAGATTATATTACTATAAAAAGAACCTTGTTTTGTCAAAACAAAACAAAATTATTATTCACGTGTTTGGCTTCAATTGAAATTTTGTATCATTAAGTGACACATGATTTTGGGTTGTTTTGTTTTGGTATTAAATTTGATAATGTTCATCGTATGAGTAAGTATCATTAAGTGCACAATTGTTTTTATTGTTCATTTCTATTTCAGTGTTTTTTTTTTTTAAAACAAAATAAAAGTTAGAACTGCGTATTAAATAAAAGTAAAAATTCATTTTGATAATAATGTACGACTTAGTCTCTTAACAAAATGTTAAAATGGAATTCATGATATCGAACTTTATGTCATCCATAAATGGATTTTTAATGTTTTAAAATATGTATAAGTTTAGGTTTAGAAAATGGTTGTAATTGAG
The DNA here is from genome assembly GCF_945859705.1 of Episyrphus balteatus. Taxonomy (NCBI): domain Eukaryota; kingdom Metazoa; phylum Arthropoda; class Insecta; order Diptera; family Syrphidae; genus Episyrphus; species Episyrphus balteatus. Next base: position 11,157,450 of record NC_079136.1, read on the forward strand.
CAATCATGATTTATGTAATTGAAGTTTACACGTGCAATATTTAAAAACCTATTAAAGGTTAAACCAAAGTTATGTTCTCGGAAATAATATTTTGAAGGTCTTTGAAAACTAGAATGGAAAAACTTAAATTTGAATGAATGCGCAAATTAAGAAGAATAAATCATAGGCTATTTTGTAAGGGTTGGTATAAATGGAGACTAACTTTCTCCTTAAGTTGCCTTTCAATTTTTTACTTGCTCTATAGGGCAAGTATTGGTTTCGTGTAGAAAAAAAAATCGAGGTTTTAATCAAAACCAACATTACGATGATGGAGAAGACCAAAAAAGTAGTTTTCGTCATGCCGTCCGTCGGTCGGTCTGTGCGTGTGTGCGTCCATCTGTACATCGAGCTAGAGCCTAAACGGATGGATGGATTTGTTTGAAACTTGGTACAGATGATTTTACGTAATTCCCTAGACCCGTTTTTTTAATTTTTTTAATATCACTTTTTTAAGGCATATCTCCCATATAACGTTTTCGAGGTATTGCAACTTTCTCGAAAACGGCTCTAACGATTTCGATTAAATTTGGTGTACGTAATAATCTAACAAAACTGCGTTTTTAGTTTTTCCCAAAAAATTCGGAGAACGGAAATATGGCGTTGCCGTTTTTCAAAAATTGACATATTTTTTAAGTTCATATATTTCATCAAAGCATAAGTCAATTTTATTCAAAATTTACAGAAATCATTTTGAAGAGTCAAATGTAAAAAAAAAAATAAAAAAGTTTTTGAAAAAAAAATTTTCTAAAACGTTTTTGAAAAAAAAAAATTTTTAACTTTAAATTTTTTTTTTAAATTTAAATTTTTTTTCTCGACACTAAACAAAATCTTAAATTTCCAATAGATATTTAAGATAGAGATACTTTGAACTACAAGAGCAAGTACGTGAGACCCAGTCGTGCATTTTATTAGATTTTATGTGATTTTTTGTGTATGCATACAAAAAAAAACCCTGCACTCCACCTACTTAATAAAACAATGTGCCTGTTTTAAGTATTCCTGAGATAATTTTCAGTAACAGTTATTTTTAATTCCATACACGGATGTTCTAATATTCGTTCGAATTTGAAAACTGAAACGAGAATTTAATCCGTACGGAAGTATTTTTTTCCGGTTGCAAATTGCTACCCGGATTAGAAACGGCAAAAAATTTTTGTCGGATTGTAGGGCCGTTCGTTTTTTGAAACACCTAGTTATGAATTCGCAAAATGTATTGGAATACGGAATTCAGAGCAGCTAAAATTTGAAGAGGGGAGAAAATAGAATTCGAACGGAAATCAGAACAGCCTCCATATATTCTTAGTCCAAGCAATGGTCACGTTTTTGAATTGTATTTATACAGGATGTCCCAAAAGTAATGGATCAAACGAAATATGCTGATAGGCCAACTTAGGGGCCCTCAGAATTTGGTAACTTGTTCATCCCAAATATTTACGGTTTTCGATTTAAGGCATTTTTGTATACTTTGCAACAGTATTTTGCTTTCTCCGCCCCCAATTGATTTTTGTTTTTTATTATTCTTTCACTAAAACATCGTTTAATAATAAGAAACAATTAATTAATCAAAAATTTTTTTATTTCATACTTCATTTTGCTGCAAGTTATTTAACAGTTCCAAGTTTTCTCAAAATTCAATTTCTTACATTTATTTCAGAGCAACACACCGAAAAAAATTTGTATGGTGTGACACTGGTTTATTACTTTAAAAACTTGTCCCGTTATTGTAGTTTTCAAAAAATTATACAAGTTTCCAAAGTTGAAGTTATTTCGAAAAATATTACAATCTTAATTCAACAAAGCAGGGTTTTTCAGATCAAAAATACAAACAAAAATAACACATTTTCTCGAACTGTTGTTTGTATTATCAATAACTCCACTACTTTGTACCGACTCAAGATGTTTTTTTCTTTATAAACGGTAACAATTTAAGCTTTTAACAGTTAAAATAAGACCCAGAAAATAGACTCTCTTTCTTAAAACTTTGCCATCAATATTTGTATCATAAAATTTACTGATGATAGATAACACTGGTTAACAAGTCAAAAAAAAAAACCTTTTATTTTAAATTTTTTAACGGTAATATTTAAAAAACGGGAACTGATAAATTTTTTCTGACTCCAGATTCGAGCACACCAAAAACTTTCAGAAAAGTATATTTTAGTTTCGGCAACAAACCCCTTGTTAACTAGGTAGTGTAATTGAAGTTCAATTTTTTGCATTTTCGATTGAAAATTGTGATTCGGAAGATATTTGACCACTTGAAAAATGCACCACATAAGATCTGGGGTATTTCAAAGCTTTATCCAACAGATCACAGATGAAATACACTCAATCAGCCTTTTTTAATCTGTTAAAGTTGTGAATCACTTCCTATTAAAGACAATCCATCTTTCTAAAGAACTCATTTCGCACTATAATCGTTTTGGTAATAGCAAAAAAAAAAAACTATTAAATATGTATCTCTCGAGACTGGAGGTTCAATTTCATTTTAAATATTTAAATGACTTATTAAAAAAAAAATAATACACGTGATTTTCTTTAATTCCTGGGTATCAAGTCAAATGATTGAAGGCTTTGCATGCTTTTTAATTTTTTATTAAATATTCCATGAAAATCACATGTCCTAACAATGACATACTTCCCATGGAAAAAATTATTCATCATCACACAATGAGAATACAACACCATCATAAGTAGTTAAAAAAGCATGTCTGATGGCTGGCTGAGTCTTATGTGAAATGTAAAGTAGACTTTTTTTTGTATGTGGGTTTAATTTAATTGCAAAGTTTAGAACCGTATTTTCTTTTTTTTTTTTTTTTTGTATTTCGATGAAACGATAATAAAGGAAAGATTTAGTATAGCCATTTTTATGCGAGTACAATGGCCGCACTAAAGTTCATTTACATCTTTTCTATATGAAATGAAAAATTTGTATGCTTGGAAGACTCCATCATGTGTGGTGTGAACGGAACTACAAAAAGAACCTTCAAAAAGTTTAAACTTTTGTTCGGTCGAGTTTTACAAGCAACATTCACCTTCAACTTAAAAGAAAAAAAAAAAAAAAAAAAAAAAAACAATTACAATATGCCAAACTGCGCAATATAGAAGGTTCATTCAGAGAGATACCCGTCTGGCCTTCCTACTCCAGTCAAAAGCTAATAACCTCATATTTGTTTTATTTTTGGAAATAAAGTTTATACATTTTCGGCAAAAAAGTATTAAGCAACAATCAGAGGTGGATTAAGCCATGTTATGGACTTAAACTGATCGCTCTGGAAAAGAAAACTGCTGCTTTAAAATGCGTACCTATTCAGACTTGTCAAAATAAAAGCTATCACAACAAAAACATTACTGTTAAAAAAAGAGCCAAGTTCTAAGGCTTGGCTTTAAATTTGTATAAATAAAATGTTGGTTGTTCCCTTGGCAATTTTACTTTAAATTACAGATTTTTAAAGCTATTTGAAAAATTGCCAAGTAAACAACCAAAATTTAAGCCAAGCTTTAGATCTTGGTACACTTTTACATTTCAGTACTTTTTGTTCTAGCATAATTTCAACATAGGAGAACTTGGCTCTTTTTTTAACAGTAATGTTTTTGTTGTGATTTCACTTCTTTTTGCAAGGTTTTGCTGTAGAAATTAAAATCTCTATAATTGATGAAAATTCAGAGAAAATGGGCGGACGCCCCTGTCTAAAATTCTCAAATTTTAAATTTTTCTTTTGTAATATCTACCATTTTACCAAGTTTCAAGATTCTACGATAATCAGAAGTGCTCTGAAATATTTGATGTAAATTAAGCGAAAATGGGCGGTTACCGCGCCCCCAGGGGAAAATTCTCAAATTTTAAATTGTTTCTTTGTATAACCTACCAGCTCTACCATTCTACTAAATTTCAAGATTCTACGATAATCAGAAGTGCTCTAAAACATTTGATGTAAATTAAGCGAAAATGGGCGGTTACCACGCCCCCTGACGAAAATTCTCAAATTTAAAAATTTTTTCTTTGTGTAACCTACCAGCTCTACCATTCTACCAAATTTCAAGATTCTACGATAGTCAGAAGTGGTCTATAATAATCAGGGATAGGATGTTGTGGAATTTGCCTTTTTTTCTTGCTCAATCGTACGACACTATAGATTAAAAACAAACACGTTTCACGTCCCCCTCGTGCCAAATATATGTATTTTATTTTGCCTTTTTTTTGCCTTTTCTTACGTTTTTGCCTTTTTTTGCCTTTTCTCTTGTTATTGCCTTTTTTTGCCTTTTTCTACGTTTTTTTTATCTTTTTAGCGTCTTTAAAGTAATGCCTACACACAAAACACTCAAATACAAACAAAAAGATTACCTACCCAATATATCTATATTAAGGATCTACATATGCAACTTGTTTGTCTGCTATTGCTACCATTTAATGCCTTCTATGTTCAATTGCGCGGCCGGCAACCGACACGTATCAGGGTTCAAAAGCTAACTTACTCAATTTACAATATTCGATTGGAGAAGTTCTCCAGATTTTGAAAATCAAGAGAGATTTGGAGGCCGCGAAAAGGGCAGTCGCAAAAGATGTTGTTGAGAAGTACAAATCAGTTTTTTTGGGCAAGGCGAGAGAGTTGAACAAGTAAATTGAGTAATAAATGGGAACACAAATCAAGAGCTCCTGGCAAATGTTGAAGTGGGTGATGTCGAGTGCTTTAATTAATTAATTAATTTAATCTTTAGCTCCTTTAAAGCACTTATGACGACTTTTCACGAGTCGATTTTAGCCGCGCGATATGTCGCACGATCTGCAGCTTACGTTCACACGAGTTGAAAAGCTTGGCTGCACGGCAAAAATCAACTCGTGAAAAGTCTCCAATAAGGGACAATCGCAGATGCTTGTTACCTGAAAATTAAAAAAAACTCATGATTGTTCAAAATTACTACAATTAAAATTAAATTAATTTTTATATTACATGCTTTCTCTCAATAAATGCCTTTTTATGCCTTTTTTAGAGTTTTATTTTGCCTTTTTTAAAGTTTTTAGGTCCACAACATCCTATCCCTGATAATAATTGATGAAAATTCGGCGAAAATGGGCGGTTACCACGCCCCCTGAATTGAAAATCTCAAATTTTCGATTTTTTCCTTTGTATAAACCACAAGTCCTATCACCATGTAAAATTTCAAGTTTCTATGATAGCGGGAAGTTCTCCATAATTTTGATGATCTGTCAGTGAGTCAATGAGTCAGTTACGGTTTTCGCGATTTTTGAAGTCCTATATCTCAGAAACTACTCATCGTAAGAAGCTGAAATTTTGTGAGGAATTTGGGTTCGGCCAGCTCAACAAATGTAGCGAGTTTGAAATTTCTGGCATATTTGGTGTGGAAGTTAGAGGGGGGTCGAAAATGGTCTGAGTTGTTTCCTGTAAATAAGGGTGTAGTGCCAAAGTTGCTAGAGAACTTGGCTGGGCACTACCGTGCCCCTTGATTCCGGAATCAATTTTCGGCTCTGTATTTTGACAAATTTTGTTCAGTCTCTAGTAGCTGTAATTTCAAGTCCGTTTCCTACCTTCCTTTTTTGACAAATCCGCTACTGACCCCGGCGTCAAAATTTAATGACTTTGGAGGTATGGTAGGTTGGTAATATTACGTAGATACATACTTTAATTTTATTCATCACATTTGGAAGAATTTTTTTGTTTAAATTTCAAAACATCAATAGAGCAGAGCATTTGAGAGGTTTACGCACTTTTAATTAAAAATCTACTCAAGGTTGAATGGGAAATTCCCAACGCAATGAAAAATTTTAAAAGAAAATTTCCCAGAAAAAAACAGAAAAAAAAGGCTAAGAAAAATAAACTATATGTACCTAGATGACGCACTAAGTAATGTGGATCTGTTTTATTAAACGGGAGCAATGTAATAAAAAATAGAAGAAGAAAAAAAAAAGAAACAAATTCGTTGTAAATGAGTTTGCACTTTAATTATAATAAATTTTATTACTTCACTGTGAATTATTTTTTTGTTGTTGTTGATTTTTTTTTATAGTTTTTGGAGCAATTAAGTTGCTTTACGTTTTTATCTATGCGCAAGTTGTGATTTTGTCGTTGTATATACATACAATTATATGACTATAAATTGACGGCAAGTTTTTTTTATCGTCGCGCATTTGAATGGAGTAGTCATTTGGAAAATCTCCATTTGACATAAATTAAAGTTTATGATATAGTTTTGTTGTCACAATTTTTGTTGGAAGGTATGAGATTATACACGGATTGAATTGGTTTAAGGCTTAAGGGGTAATAACACCTTGTAAACCACGAAATCGAGCGTCATTTTCATCACCGTATTAAACAAAGAAGAAATATTATTTTCTTTTGGTGTTTGTTTAGTTTAATTAAGTATATTAATAGGTAACAGAATAGGCTAATGTTAAATTTTTTAATGATGTGAAATTTTTTAAATGGCGGTGTAGTTCAGGATGATAGTAAAATCCTGTGCTCCCATCGGACGACCAACTAACTCCTACAGTTTTTAACCGATTGGGCTGAAATTTTGTGTGGAGCTTAAAAATACTATTCTCTAGTGAAGTACGTAGGATTTTTTTGAAATATTAAAATTTAACGATTTTATGGTCTTTTTTTCAACGAATTTTGTTTTTGGAATGAAATAATTTTTTCAAACTAATGCCATTTCTTTAAAAATTAATATTTCAAAAAAATCCTACGTACTTCACTAGAGTGAAGTATTTTTAAGCTCCACACAAAATTTCAGCCCAATCGGTTAAAAACTGTAGGAGTTAGTTGGTCGCCCGATGGGAGCACAGGATTTTACTATCATCCTGAACTACACCGCGATTTAAAAAATTTTACATCATTAAAAAATTTAACATTAGCCTATTCTCTTACCTATTAATATACTTAATTAAACTAAACAAACACCAAAAGAAAATATTATTTCTTCTTTGTTTTATACGCTGATGAATATGACGCTCGATTTCATGGTTTACAAGGTGTTATTACCCCTTAAAGGAAAACAGTTTTCAAAATACATTCATCCAAATATTTCATATTTATGTTTATTTTGGATGAATCGCAATCATTAGTTATGCTTCTATGCAAAATTTATTTTCTAATGCACGTGAACACAAAAAGCTTTATACTGATTCCGAAGCTTGATGGGTCAATATATTGCTATAGGCGGAAATGTTGGGCCAGAATTTAATTTATATATTTTTTTTATATTATATATATTTTTTGTTTTGTCTTTTATTTCATATTTTTTTTTTGTTTTACTTTTTTTTTATTTTACTTTTTTTTTTATTTTACTTTTTTTTTATTTTACTTTTTTTTTATTTTACTTTTTTTTTATTTTACTTTTTTTTATATTTTTCATATTTTTACTTCATATTTCTTTATTTTTTTATAACATGTTTGTTTTTTAATTTGTACTTTTTATTTTTCATTTTTTTTTATATTTTTATTTTTCATTTTTTTTTTTATTTTTCATTTTTTTTTTTTATTTTTCATTTTTTTTTTATTTTTCATTTTTTTTTTTTATTTTTCATTTTTTTTTTTTATTTTTCATTTTTTTTATTGTTTTAGTTTTTTGTTATTTATTGTTTTTTTTTTTTCATTTTTTTATTATTTTCAATTTTTTATTGTATTTTATTTTTGTATAATTTTATTATTTTTATTTTTTATTTGTTTTTATTTTATTATTTTTATTTTTTATTTTATTATTTTTATTTTTAAATAGTTTTTTTTTTACATTTTTTCAATTTTGTTAATTTATGCATTTATATTTTATTTATTTATTTCATATTTTGTAATTTTATATTTTTTTTTTTGGTTATTTAATATTTAATATTTTTATTTTTGTTTTTTTTTTTTTAATTTTTTATTTTTATATTATGTATTATTAATGTGTTTTTGTTTGTTTTTTTTTTTTAATTTTTTATTTTTATATTATGTACCTATTATTAATGTGTTTTTGTTTGTTTTTTTTTAGTTGTTTTTTTTTTTATTGTTTTTTATTTTTATTTGTGTTTTTGTATAAGTAAGTACCTACCTTTTTTTATTTATTTTTATTTTATATTTTGTTTTTGTAAAATTACAATTTTTATATTAATTTCAGTCATGCCAATTTTGACTTATAGTGAACAAAAATTTAGAATTTTTAAGAATGCCTTTTCTTTATCAAAAGGTTTCTTAAAATCTGGATATATGATAAAAGTAAGATATTTAAATAAAATAATATAAAAGGTTTTTCAACTTTGAATATTGCAAAGAAGAATGGTATTTAATTTTAACACACAAAACAGGTGTTACACCTTTTGATGATGATGTAATTCAATTTTAATAAGTGGACAATAACCTTTTTATATTAATTTTGAAAATATTGTTTTTTTATAATTTATGAACAAAATGCCATTAAATTCAAAAAAAAAAAAAAACAAGTTAAGCTGATTTGTGTATCAAAATATTGTTGTTAAAAAAAAAATATAACCCATTCGAAAGAATATTCAATTTATTTTATATCAATATATTTGTGTCTTTTGTTAATTAAAAAACAAATCCCTTCCTGTATTAAAGTTTAAAAGTAAAACATTTCCTGGAAGATTAAAAATTAAGTTAAGTTAATGAACCCGATAAAAAAAAAAATATATATAAATACAAAGTAATCGAAAATCGATGTTAAATCCATTAAGAGATTGATGAAAATGAACATCAAATATAGATGTGATTTCTAAAGTAACTTTGATGCCAAATGTTTAATATCAATCATAACTTTTCAATATAAATATATACCTATACTATTTGGCCAAATTTATTTCTATATTTGTTTTAGTAAAAAAAAAAACAAAACAAAACATTGTTCAATCAATTTGAATATTATTTCCAAATAGAATCTCCACGATGATGTCTTGTAGAAAAAAAATTCTAATATTAGAATTCTACGAAAAATCTTTTTTTGAGCTTACGTTGATAAATGAAATTTTAAATATAAATAGATCAAGTAGACAGGAAGTAAATTTTAAGTTAAATTTAACACTAAACTGAATTTAAAATACACAAAACAGCTGCGTCATTAGTCGTCGAAAAAATATTTTTGTTTAAATTAAGGTGAGGTCGATAAACTAAACAATTTAATTTCCATCGATTTATTATAACGTCACAAATTGTTTAAAAATAAATCAAATTAATGTTCCTGCTATTTGGTTGTTTTGACGTAGAATTTTGTAGTTGCCAGAGTAAGAACTTTAAAGGAAAAACAATTTCGGGATGGTTTAAATCCCTTGTTTGTTATATTTTATCATTCAAAGTCCCCAAACTTCTCAAAGTTTTTTTTTGACACTTATTGTTTTGGTATTTTTTCGCCTGACAAGAGATAGAACCAAAATAACAACAACAATAATCATGTCAAAAGTTTCATCATTTCAATAAAGATTAATATTTAAATCATAAAAACCAATGATAATAACCACACAATCGGAGCAATAAGCTGACAACAAACATCAATAATTTACAGCAAAAATAAATTCTTTAATATTGCACCTTATGTGAGTTGTACATTTATGATGAGCTTGATGTGCACAAAAACAACAGGCCTATTTTTTTTACCGGAAGGCACACGCTTTTAACATGAATTGTTAAACATCAGGGAGTAGGAAATACAAATATCCTCAAGATACCAAACAACTCAACTCAACTATACGAGTACTTATATTCATTGAATTGGCAACAATAATAATAAATTGATACCTTAAAGGCCTCCACACAAAAAATGTATGGATTTATCCATCAATATTAATAAATATCATGGTCAAGAGTAGTATTTAAATCGATTTCCAATCAGGAATTGGTTTAAAACCAGTGTACAAAAGTTTTGATTTTGTAATGTTTTTTTTTTTTAATAGAATTATTTAAGATAGGTGAGATTTTTGTTAAAACTTTGCAGTTTATCACTCTCTAAAGTCTAAATGAATTATGCAAGAGTTGAGACATTCTGGAAAATTGGAATAATGTGATAATTTTGACAACTTTAATTTAAGGGTTTATGGGAAAGGGAATAATATTCGGTAGAGTTCAAGGAACTTTAAGTCACATCACTTTCAAGATTTCTCTTGGGTTAGGTGCTGGTATTCTTACTTCAGACCGTACGTCAAATCCGGTCGTTGCGTTTTTTTTTTGCAGTTTGTTTCTATTTTTTTTTTAACGTCTAGTGGTGAAGGCAAAAAAATTATAGTATAAAAACTATAAAAGAAACACTTGGATTTTTCAATCTACACGCAGAAAAATGATCGGTTAAAAACAACATAAAAGTCGTGTAAAATTAACAGAGAAGATTGTTTACATAGCACCTGCAAACTAACCCGGTTAAAATTACACGAGTCGACTCGGTTATTCAACATTGTTTAATCTTACCTACTTTCTCGGTTATATTTTACTCACTGAGGGAAAAGCCACCATATGAAGTAAAATCAATGAAAACCACATTGATTTAACTATTATTCGGAATGATTTTGCGTTGAAGATGGACATTTTAAAATCAACGTGGAAAATAGGTTAATTTTTGATGGTTTCGTATCTTAAGGTCACATAAATCAAAGTAGTTCAACTTTGAAACAACGACGTTTCAACTTCAATTTATTTTTTCCCTCAGTGTATAATCTCAAATTTTAACCGAGTTTCTTGATCGATATAAATGATTTAATCTGTAAAAATAACCTTTTAAAATGGTAATTTTAAACAATTTAACTTAACCAAGGCGACTACGTTGATTTTAGCAACGATAACTACCCAGCTTTTAACCAAGACTACATTATTTTTAACACATTTTTTTTAACCCACCGAAAAAACTTCTCGGTAAGTCCATTATTTTTCTGAGTGTATGCCCCTCTAGTGACCCGATTTTTGACAAAAACAATGTTTAATGACCTTGAAGCCAAACAAAATTTTATCAAATAACTCGGAACCAGTGCATTTTACGAAAAAAAAAATTTGGGTGAAAGTTTTGAGCAGATCACGCTGCCAGCATTGAAAACTTATGGAAGAGCAAAGAATTTTGTTAAAATGCTCGTATGTCAGAGTTATTACATAGATAACTTGCAACTTAAAATATGCATTTTTTTTAGTGTTTAAAAAGTGATTTTTTTTGTCATTCCTTCCGTTCCGACAGTGTGTTCATCTGATCATCGGAAATTTGGTACACATGACAATTTTGTAATTTCGAAATTTTGTTTTTTATAAAACTCAATTCAATGTTTTTTGAACCATTATTTGCCGTTTTTTTATTTCTGAATTTCTCGTAAGTGAATTTCTTTAATTTGGTATCATAAGTTAATAAGTGCGGGTCAATACTCAAAAAGTTATGTATTTGCATTTCTTACTCAAACTTCAATCCAATTTACTGAAAAACTACAATTTCTTAAGAACTTAAGACCTTTTTGACTAAGGCAAACAAAATTTTTAATGATAACACTGGTCGGCAAAAAACAAAAAAAAAGTCGGGAGCAAGAACTTTGTAAGGTGACTTCAATTTACTTGAGTGTGCTGAATTCAAAAGTGTTAACAGTTTTACTCCATCACGTCTAGTTTTTGAGCTCTGCTCATCACTACTTTCGCTATAAAGTCAAAAAAACTAATCTTGAATGAAATGTTTTTTGACGTTTGATCTAAAATATATATTTTTCTTTAATATTTTGCTTTTTTTATCCAAATCAGGAGTCCAAAACTGGAATTTGCTTCAAATATATTTCAAAAAACCATAAGTTACCTTAACCACCAAGATTTTGACATATCATACATTTCTATACCAAATATCTTTTAGAAAAAAAATGGTTTTGAAAAAAAAAAAAAATAAACATATTTAAGACGATAAAATATTGCTTTTGGAAATTGCGTAAGTAGTTTTGCAAAAAAAAATTTACGGTGATGAAATTCAACGCCAAAAGTACCAACAAAATGCGTTTTTGACGTGTTAATATTCAAATATTTCGAAAACGTGACGTGCCAGTGAAATTTTGACTCCAGATTCGGAATCAGCACACAAAAATCCTTTAGAAAAATATGGTTTGGTTTAAGCTCTATTTTCGTTGCCGACCAGTGTAATCTGACTAAAGAACTGTTATTGCATAGATATATTCCTTTTTTGGAAATTGAAGAGATAATATTTTGGCTAATACGTCTATTTCTGTTTTGATCGCCATTAAATACTATTAAAAAAATTAAGTTTTATCTTTTTTGTAAGCTCCGACTAATGTTATGCAGGGCTTGTCGCACGGATTACAAAATGATATGGACAAATTTGAGCACATGCCCAAATCTGGATTAAAAGGCAAAAAAACGTTTTACTCGACCCACAGTCATTGGAGAAAATTCCAGTGTCGTCAATTTTTTTTTGGACCTTTTAAGACGTTTAACAAGCCCTATAAAACGTACTAGATCCCGAACAAAAACATTTTTTTAAAAAGTTTTTGACACAACGTGTGGTTTAACTTTTATACTGCTTACTAAAGACGATATTGTGGAATTGTCTGAATTTTGGATTACGTCCTACCAAAGATATTTCTATCAACCTTTTAACATTTTTTCCTAGGTTTACCTCCTTTTCCATCTTATTTGACTATTTAGCCCAAAAAAGATAGAAAATTCTATCTTTCTTTAGAATTTTATCAGAAAGATTCAGTTTTATGCCAAGCAAAAGTCTAAGATTAGTTAAAGCATCCATTTTTGTACTGGAAGAATGACTTCGACAATGAAAATAAGTTTTGACAATAAAAATAACAAAAAATTACTTAAAATTTTCAGTTGTCTCATATTTAATTTAAAATTCGAGGTCTTCAGTGGTAATTTGTTGAGCCTGTAACAGTTGGCTAATAAATCCGACACTGTTTTGTTTTCTCCTTCCGTGGGTCTTGGAAGAGGCACCTTGAGCAACGCGGTCTAGTAGAACGAATTACTTTGCAGTTTTTTTCTTTATCTATCTTCTATTTTTTTCTTTAAAATATTATTTAATTACAGATCGGTTGTCTTCCGCTCTGCTTTCAATGAAGGTGATTCAGCAGAGTCTATAGTAGTATTGTGGTTGGTATGGGGCTCTAAAGGTATAGAGTATGGACTAACTAGATGATGATGTTGTTGTAGGTGTCGTCCATATTGTTTGAACTATACGAAGAGGAAGTAAAAAAAAAAGTAAACTTACCGCTACCATCTCAGGTAACCGGCGCTCGGCATGGTTTGTGCTTTGGTTATAAAAAATACCTAAAGAGCTTTGAATAGCAAATAAGAGTATATCTACATGAGTATTTGTTTAGCACTTTCAATTAATGTTCGTCGCGTGTACCCACGCTGCCGCTCTTGCTGCCGCTGCTCTGTGGTAATTTTATATTCCATGGGTGCTGCTATAGATACATTTTCATGCCTACACTATGTTGTAACGATTTTTTTTTTTTGTTTCGTTGTTTTTGTTGTTGTTTAGTTTGTATATTTTACACTTTGTCTTCCTTGTTAAATAAAAAAAAAAAAAAACAAACAAATAAAAGCAACAAAAACAAAATAGATAGAAAGAGAGACTGGCTTTCACTTTTTCTTAACGATAGTTTTTTTTTTTTGTTTTTCTGAGGGAAAAAAAAGTGCATTAAAAAAGTATAAATGCACGACCTTACCTTACCAAGGCATAATTATCACATCACAATCATTCATTTCATACACTGAAGGAAAATATTTTGTGTTACATCCATGTCAAATGTGAAGTTTTTCAGTAACTCAGAACTCAATGCAATTTTTTTTGTGACATCAATTTCAGGTCCAATTTCTTGAAAACTTTTGAGTCTAAACTATGTTGACGACCAGAATACAAAGTTTTTAAGACGCATTGAGTTATTTGGAATTTAAATAATACTCAGCAACATGTTGTTTTGGTTCGTACTGTTATGTGCTGGTTTTAAAAAGTTCCTAGCAACAAATTCAGGACAACATCTTGCCAAGTTACCGTACTCAAATTATATCACAACCAACTGAAGCCGAGAATAAGTTTTCATAACTAAGGGACTATAAAAATGTTGATAGCCATTCTGGGTCTACATGTTAGTTAGTTAGTCAAAATTCGAAATAAATAAAAAACAACATGTTGCTTCAGTAGACTTTAATCTATTTTAGAGCTAAAAAGATTCTGATCAGAGATAAAGACTGCTTCCAATCCCAGGAACTTTGTATTGCCTTGATTTGTTTACAGCCCAAGAAAGTCTGTGTCTCTGGCCAAAATATACTGGCGTAAGTCAATAATTGTGGAAACAATGTTGTATTTATGAACAACAAAATACCATTCGGGAATAATTTTGAAATCGAAAAAACCATCAAAATTAAGCTTCCAGAAATTGTATGCTATCTCAGTTGCTCAAACTTCAAAATGAGTTTCAGCAACATGATGCTGCAGGACAAGGAATTGCATTTTGTTGCTTAGAAGTCCCTGGCAACAGCCCACAACTTTGGGTAACATATTGCTTAGTTCCTACATGCATGTTCAAAACAAAGTTCAGCAACATGATGGTGCAGAACAGACAATTAAATTTTGTTGCTTAGAAGTACCTGGCTACAACCTACAACTCTGTGTAGCATATTGCCTAATTACCAACATGCACATTCAAAATGAATCTCAGCAACATGTTGCAGCAGGACAGGCGATTGTGTGTTGGAGCTTAGAAGCTCCTGGCTTCAGCTCAGAACTCTGTGTATCATGTCGCCTTGTTGCCAACACATTCAAAACGACTCTCAGCATCATGTTGCTCCAGTACAAGCGATTGTTTGTTGGTGGTTTGTAGTACCAGGCAACAGCGAACTAATTTGAGTAACATATTGTCTAGTTACTTAAACGTCCACAACAGAAATGACCTATGAAATGTGTTTCCATTAATTGACTTTACCCTTTTGGGACTCCACATTTGTACCATCAAAAGCTAAAAAATGCCTAGAATTTTTCAATTGTTTTTTTGTGATTTAATACTTCTTAAAATGTCATTAACCAATTTCAATATAAAAAAATTCTCTAACTTCATCACCTGAATTGCGTCCAGAATCATGTTGCATCAGTACAAAATCCATTGGTCTATTAGAAAAACTAAGCATCATGTTGCTAAAAGTTATACAATCCATAAAGGAGCTAGATACAAGGTAAAATGTTTACAGTTTAAACACTGGGCAACATACCAATTGACCGTACTCCAAAATGAAGTATTACAACACTCTTAAATCGCCAGTAAGTTTCTAGGTCTAATAAAAAAAAGTCTTGCAACAAATTTTTTTGTTGCATAGAATTGTTCGAAACTCCAAGAAAATCTTAGCAACATGCCTCCAGGACTTAATTATAAAGTTTTAGTGATTCAAAGTTCCTGGCAATAATCGAAAAATTTGAGGAGACAGATGCATGTTGCAATACAACGCAACACCATCGATCCCGAATGTCTTTCGAAATCTAAGGATCCGTATAAAATTTAATGGCAGCAATTTTATATTTTGTTAAGTTGCTAAAAATTTGAAACAAATCTTAGCAACATGTTGCTTCAGTTTAAGTGGTAAAAAATCGACATATCTGAGCAACATGTTGCTGATAGGAATGGGGCCACTTAAGAAGCTAGACTCTTAATTAGAATTGTTAAAAAATGTGTACACACATTATACAGCATTTAGGATTTTCACGATGTTTTTTTAATGCGAAAATTAGGATTCTTGTTTTTTTAATTGAAGCCAATATTTTTCCTTTCAGGAACCAAAAAGTTTTTACGACCAGTGGGAACAAGGAAATGATTTCAATTGTTAAAAAATTATTATGTAAAATTAGACATTTGACTTTACAGAATGTGTAAAATGATATTCGGAAGTCAACATTTTTTTGAGTGTACTTTTCATTTTTGTTGTAACTTATGTATGTAAATACTTAATACCCAAGTAATTATATATCTTCCGAATGCAAAAGATAGTTTCTCATTTTGAAAGTGGAAACCAATGGAAAGTAAATGATTCCAATATACACAACACACATATATGTATAGTCATGAAAAATTGTAGACACAATATTAATTTACAAAAACAACATATTTTATACATTTTGTTTTCATCAGTTTTATGTTTCTTCTTTTCTTTTACTTAAATTTTGTTGTTGTTGTTGTTTTTTTTTGAGTAAGATACAAATTGGCAGAAAATGATCAACAATTTCCATTGAGTGAATCCATAAGTTCCGCTTTCAGAGCTCTCAATGTAAAAAAAAAAAAAAAGCATAAACACATTAACCACCTTTCTGAGTGATTTATAATAATAAATAAGTATGATTGGCTATTTAAAAAAAGCTTTTTACTCTTGTGTTTTTATTTTGTTGTTTTTTTTTTTTATATTTTTGCTGACCTCTTTTTTTCTGAAAGCCTGGATAAGCCGATTCGAGTTAAGTTGAAAGATGAAAGTTAATAATTGACACCATGGCCACATCCAGACGTAACTCATTATTTATTTTGTGTACTTTTTTACTGGGGTTTTCCAGTGATTACTCAAGAACATAAAAAAAAAAAAAAATAAGTGAGAGTGAAAGTTATGATAATTTTTGAGAAAAAAGCAGATTTAATGCTTGATTAAATAATTACGAAAGCAAGCAAAAAATTGGTGTTCATTTGTCTTGTATTTAGATGGAAATATTGAAAACATTCAATTTTTAAACAAAATAGCGGTTTGAATTATTTCCTTTAAATTAATTTCTGGATTGTCACAAATCCGTTGAAACTACCTACATTGTAATATGACAATTTGAAACATGATCGCATTTTTGTAATTTCATTGATATGTTTACCTTTTAATCATCACATAAGAAAGGTAAAGAAAAAAAAAAAAAAAAAAACAACAACGAAACCCAATCAAACAAATCTTTTGATTTACTGTCAATAATGACAAAGATTTATACATTTTATTTAACATTTCTTATTTACACTTCAATTAAATTGTCATTTTAAAAAGCAGTTAAATAAAGCTATTATTCGTTTATCTATACTTTGAAATGATTTTCTCAATAATAATCATTTATCAAAACAAGTTAAAAGTCATTTATTATAACAAAGATTTCAAGTTTGAGACGAGAAACGAGAGACTACGTGACAAGTTGCACATTATATAAATTTCATGTTGAATTTAATTCATAAGAAAAATTTTCTATGCTTTGCCAAAGAATATGAAATATTTCTTGTCTCTAGGTCAAGATACTTTTTCTTATAATTATAATAAATCATTTTTCATGCATACATCGAATTTTTCCTTTGAAATACTTTTGTATTTACATAGATAAATTTACGAATAATTTATTAATCAAAGAAACAGAAACAAAAAAAAATGAAAATACACCTGTTGATTTGGCATAAGTGAAAAGTTCTTTTGTTTTATAGAACATAACTACAGTCAAATCCGGGTAACGTCACTAAAAGCGGCAACAAAACAGTACGAAAGTCTTCTAGAGAAATTAATTTTTTTTAATAGATATTTTTTGTTCTGGCGAAATGCAATTCAATGGAGCTACTGTCCCCTCATGAAATAATAAGATTACAAGGTCACCAAAGCTTAGGTAACAACGAATTGCACTGGTCTGCAACGAAAATTAGCTTTGGATCAATCTATACTTTTCTAAAGGATTTTTTAGCGCTGGTTCATAGTCTGAATTCAAAACTGGCAAATCATGTTTTTGAAATATTTGACTATTAGCAATTCAAAAACCCTGTTTTTGGTTACTCAAATTATTTTACTTCGTGTTGGAACGTTGTATGATATTGCTTTTTCGATGGGGTTCTCAGGATCTCTCCTTTGAACAAGGCAATACCAACTGAGTCATGAAATAATAAGATTACAAGGTCACCAAAGCTTAGGTAACAACGAATTGCACTGGTCTGCAACGAAAATTAGCTTTGGATCAATCTATACTTTTCTAAAGGATTTTTTAGCGCTGGTTCATAGTCTGAATTCAAAACTGGCAAATCATGTTTTTGAAATATTTGACTATTAGCAATTCAAAAACCCTGTTTTTGGTTACTCAAATTATTTTACTTTGTGTTGGAACGTTGTATGATATTGCTTTTTCGATGGGGTTCTCAGGATCTCTCCTTTGAACAAGGCAATACCAACTGAGTCGGTCGATTTCATTTTTTTGGGAGGTGGTATTTTTAACATAAAGGCTTCCTTCGTACTTCTAATTCCATCAAGCTTTGTTACTTTTGCTGTCATAACGAAGCTGCCGTTAACTTACTCTCATATTTTTTGTACATTGTCCAACATTGTGAACCGCATGTGAGTTGTGAACGCACAACTGCGATGGCAGGGCATTTTTAGATCACAGAAGATAGCAGGGATTTCCCGCCACTTCACCCACGCTTACGCGATGATGAACTTTTCACACTGAAGCACTGCTCCATTTAAATAAATGTCAGAAATAGTCCAGTGTGGATCAGAAAATTGGCAGCATAGGTATTCTGTCTTTTTTGCGCACGTAATTAAGAACGGTAATAAAGAGCAGGGGACTTAAGACGCTTCCCTGGTGTACACCTACAGCTGTGATTATTTTAGTAACTGCTCCATCATACATGTTCATAATTATCCTCACATCGGTTTCTGTAACTCCTCGTTGCATTTCGTGGTTGTCGATCGAATGCTTTTTCATATTTAACCAATACGACATGCAAATCGTCAAAGGAATCTCGATGTTTTTCCTTAATGATTCTGATACTGTATTGCATCTGTAGTTGATTTACTGCTCATTATTTTCAGAAACCATACTAGGTATGTATGGTTTTTTGAAAATTGAGGCATTGTTAACAAAAACATAGAAATTTATATTATTGAACGAGACACAATCTAAAACCTTATTTATGAGTGATTTCATCTGATGTCTTTTATTTGTAGCAGTGTTCTGATTTTTCACGAAAAGAACTTACCTGAAAAAAAAAAAAGAAAAAATTTTAAGTATGAGGTAAGGTTTTTTAAAAACGAATTTAACTGAAAAAAATCCGTACAATACATAAATAATCAAAATGCAGAAAATTTAAATTTTTTATCTCGAAAAATTAATTTGATATTTTAGATAAGTACCTCTCTTTTTAATAAGAGTTTGTGATTTCTGGAATGAACATTTTTGGGGCATAAGTATAAAAAAAAAGAGGTACAGCTCAGTGTTTTCGGTATGTCGTCATGTTTAAAGTAGAGATCTTGAGTAAAAAAAAAAAACCAGAAATGTGGACTCCTGGTACCAGCACATGAAAAAAAATTCTCTTTTGGTGTCACAGTTTGTATACAAATTTGTTGATATTTTTATAAAGTTCTGACCTACGATTTTTTAAAACATCTTAGCAGTGTACTTTTACTTTTGGTGATATTGATTTATTTTTACTTTTATTATTCTTTTTTATTATTATTGTTTTTAGGTGTCTGAATTTAATCACAGAAAGAAAACAGACAGAAAACACTCACTCTTCTTATAGATCATGTTTCACAACGATATGCAACATCTTTGAAACCACATTTTTTAGTAAAGAGTCGAACTTTTCAAAAAATGAACTACAGGCTCCGTCTTTATTGTAAATTCTTCTCGCCATCTAGTATTTTTTTTTTTTTTTTTTGAAGTTTGGAAACAGAAAATTATGCTGAAGACACTCCCCAAAGTAGAATCAATTTCCTATTAAATGCTCAATATATGTATCTCGTATTGTCATAAAACTCCAAATTTGACCTTTCGAAGCTAACTAATTTTTAACATAGACTACCCTCTAGCAAACGTTCATTCATAATTCAAACTAGCTGTTACTCACTCGCGGCCAAAGTGATGTGGATGCAGCACATCTCGAATTTAAAGTAAAATACTTAACAAGAAAGGGGCAACTTATTACTAAAAGTAGATTTAAACTGCTCTGAAATGATTTGAATTTGCACCAAAACTGGCGGTTGCCATTTCATAGTGACTCTTTATTATTTTCTATAAAACTTCTTTACAAATAACTTTCATAAAAAAAGTCCTTCTTAACTTCCGTGCGAATGTGTTTTGCAATATAGTTATTAATTATTTTGCTTAACTACCCATGGATTCAATTATGAGCTTAACGAACCATGGTGCGCATTGAAATCGACCCTGGCATGAAAAGACACAGTAATGTTCAAATATAGTTACATCAGCTTTTGTTTTAATGATAAATCCTTGAAAAATGAAATAACAGCAGAAATCAATTTATTATTTTGTATATTTTGTATTTTGAAATAATTGCAAGTAAGGTATTTAAATTCATTTGATATTTTGTTGAACTTCTTCCAGGAAAATTAAAAATATTCAAAGGGATTTCCCCATAAAATGCATTTAGGTCATGATTGAATTTTTTTACTTCAAATGAAAATGGTCAAAACAGACAGCAAAACAAAATTTACAAGTGATGTAATTGCTTTTGATAAGCACATATCTGGGTTTCACTGTACCTCCGCTACCAAAGTATCTGATATCTGCAATTTTCAAGTCCTTTTCATTTAATGTCTGCCACCAAAAATAGAATTCACGAAATAATTGTTCCAAAATTAGATAAATTCATATTTCACTCAAGACCGCATATGACCTACACGTTTCGTGTTTTTGTTTTTTTTTTGTTTTTAATATTCAATTATTAAAATTTGAAAAGAGAAAAACTTTGGTATTCACATTCAGACAGTTTATGTTTCTTAAAATGAGTCACGATTTTTTTGTGCATTTTTTCTCGCGAGCACGTGCAGAAATTTGTTGGTGTATTTTCTTGAAGAAGTTTTTTCTTTTTGTTTTATTTTTTTTGGTTTGAATACGGAAACGTGTTGTGAAAATTTCAAACACACATATGGAGCATTTGCTTACACCTATTACCTACGTGAATTTTATACATCATCATGATGTGTATTTTATATAGCCTAAACCTAACTCACCTTGAATCAGTAGAACCAACAGAGGGGCGATTTGGTTATAGAACGAGGCGGTTTACTTTCGTGCCAAAGTACTTTTGAAAAATAATTATTTATTGATTTTTTTTGTGGGTTTATTTATACTCGTATAGAACTTAGAGTGAATAAATGGTCAAATGGGAATAAATTGGGCATTGGTTTTATGACGGCATGCAGTGAAGTTAAAAATCAATTAGATTATGCGGGGAAAAATAAATAGATTATACACTTAAGCTTTGTGGCAACCTTGATAGGTACTTTTGTTTTTAAATAAGTGAAATCAAACTCAGTGAGGGCGAAATTCGCTAATCGTGAATGAATCTTATTTTAATCAGAAATCATTATGTTATTTGAAGTCAAGAACTCTAAAAAATATTTTCCTTGTAATATTACATCTTTAATAAATTTCGTCGGAATTTGTTGCTTTGCATAAACAAGTTCTTTTTTATAGTACATAATTAAAAGTTTACTTTTAGGTTTGATTTTTTGAATATTTATCCAGGGTACATTTTAAAAAACTGTTCCATGACTCGTCGCCTGCTAGTCTTTTCGTTTGGACCAAAAAAAATTATTGTCAAAGATTTACTTGACTACACAAAAATTGTAAGAGTTTCTTATGGTAATACCACAATTGTATTAAAAAAGTAATTTTTTTAATAATATATTATTATAATCACTTTAAACTAACAAAAAGTAACTAAAAACGTAACGTAAAGTTAACGATACGTAACGTAGGTACAGTAACAAATAGAAAAGTACAGTAAAGTTACAAAAAGAAGTAACTAGTGAAAAGTAATATACCGAAAAGTAACGTAGTGAAAAGCAACGTAACGTAAAGTAACGTTACGCAAAGTAAGGTTAAGAAAAGTAACACTACGAAAATTACCGTTAAAATAGTTATAATGTGAAAAGTAAAATAAAGAAAAGTAACGTAACAAAAAATAACGTAACGAAATGTAATGTAACGCAAACTTATAGTAATCTCCTTTTAAGAATTTCACATAATCAGGTTAATTAAAAAGTTTCTGTTCAGAGCCGTATTGATTCTTCTGTCTCCACTTGACTCTTGTCAAGTGGAGACAGAAGACAACTTAACACGGAAGAATGAAGCCTGAAATTTTTTTCTATGGACATCTATAATTTCATGACTGTTTAAAATTTTTTTCGAATATATTGTACAGTACATATTTGCTCCTATTATATTGAAATTTTATTGATATCAAAATTGATATCAAAAGTAGCGTATAAACGAATAGCTTCTACACATTTTTTAACTATTAAACTTGATCTTACTATTTAACTAGATCTTACTTCATATGTAAATAATTTGATCTTAACTTCTGGGGCGATACCAGTCTCTAAAAAACAGAAAAAGGGTACACAACTTTTGAAACGTTTCACCGATAAAATAAACTCGGAAATAGAATTTATTTTCTCGCTTCTCTTTTCCAAAAGGGTACTAAAAGTTTAAAGTCTTAACTCTGAAAATAAATTCTATTTACAATTCTTTTTAATCGTATTATTTATTTTTAATTGTTGCCCTAGAAACTGTTTCATAACAAGTTTACACATCCCTTCGATTAAATTAAGTTAACTAAAAAAACTTAGTTACTCAACATTGCACTAACATTTCAATCAATAATAAAACCAGTGAAAAAGCCATTCCATAAGCACGCAACCAGCTTTTTCATTTGTCCAAGATATATTCTTAAGCCCTTATCTAGGTCAAACCTATTAAAACCAAACTGCTAACAAACCATGTAATGGGTAAGCGATTTCAAACAAAGTGAAAAACGAATAAAAGAAAAAAACAACCCAAAAACTATTTTACGCACTATTACGATAGCTCTTTTGTTTAATTTGCCTTTTAACCACAAAATACAAAAAAATAATATAAAAATTGGCCCCTAATTTCTCCGACATTGACACGAACTTATTTTTTTTCAAGTTTTTTGTAGATGAAATGAGGTAGCAATATGTACGTCATCGGCATCGTCTGGGTCGAATGAACAGTAAATACATGTAATGTCGCCAGCACCGCCGCCGCCATGTTGACATAATTTGTCTACTCTAACTGCCTACACGTTTTTTGCCCTCGCACCATTCATTAATCCATTCATTATTTTTTTTTTGTTTTTCTCACACCTTTTTTAGTTCGGTTTGTATGCGGTGACATAGTTCCAAAATGTTTCAATTGAAGGTGTGTTATGACTGGGTTTAGCACAAAACTCAATTTGTCAAAAGACCTTAAAAAACTTTAGGTCCGCTTAATTCAAAAAGTGTGATTAAGTTAAGTTTTTTTTTTGATGAATTTTCATTACCTTGCCCTCTTAGAGAATTTGTGTCGCAATTTGAACACCAATTTTTCTTCTAGAACTGGTAGGATAGTGTGCCTACATTTCTAATTGGATTATTTTCTTAATTCAACACCAAATTGAAGGACTTCTTCGACCGACCTACATTGCCAAAGCATAAAATCTCAAGAAATATTCTTCTCATGAAACTCAACGAGCACCACCTGTTTTCAATTTATTACAACTTAATCTTACAACAGGCCAACTTAATAACAAAAATAAACATTTTTGGTCAAAAGCATATAACGACTTTTAATACAAATAAAAGCAACAAAAAATCACAGCTTTTTATGGCCTCGTCCTTGTCAGATTGCATGTAACCAACCACCTTTCGCTTATGACTACTGCTAAACACAACAACACAAAAGGCCATGGCGCCAAATATTATAAAATCAAGCACGCAAAGTAGATTTTATACCATTTTCACAGAAAAACAGTAATGATGTCAGCAACACGTTTGAATTGTAGCAAAAACGAGCGAAGGAGGGTGATGTTTGAAGGATTTTTCGTTGGATGATGGAAAACCAAGAAGTGGAATGAAATATCTTTTGTCAATTGGGCAAAATAATAGCATGAAATATATTTGTATCCTTGTTTCATTGTCCTTGAAATGTTAAAAACATCGTTCGTTTTGCTTTTGTCATTTCTGGTAGTTGTAGTTTTTTTTTATTTTTATTTAATTTGTTGTCAGTTCTGAGAATGATAAAATAAAATACAACAAACAACAAAAATGAGGGAGTGTTACAACAAATTTTGTATTGTGACACAATTGAAGTTCAAGTTCGTGCAATGTTTTTTTGTTGTTGAAGTGAATATTGAAAAGTTAAATTGTCTTTTTATCACTTAAATATATGAATTTAAGTGTTTTTAAACACGAAAGCCGAAAGTTCAATTTGGTATTACAGCAATATCAGAGTTGCTATACCTACGTCCTAGTGTATAATATGAAACTTCAGCTTAATATACTAACATATAATTTTTTATTAAAACAACCAATAACGGTGTGATCCAGCGAGGATAATGCCAAAACGTGGGTGGACTTATTTGAAAACGATTTTCCGAATTGCCAGTTATTCTTCAAAAAACATTTTACCAAGCAAACATTTCTTCAAACAATTCTTTGAAGTCAATTCTTTGAATAACAATTATTTGAATAACAATTATTTGAATGAAAAAACAAGGATTGTGTTCCACGGTTTGCTTCGAAGAGTTGTCATCATTGTCAAAGATTAGGTAGGTACCTATATTTTCAAAATTATTGTTATTTTCATGCAAATGCGCCATTGGACACAGGATTTCTAAAAAGTAGGTTTATTTATTCAACGAGCGCAGTCAACATCAGAAAAATTCCATAAAATGATTTCGTTGACAATACAGAGCTCACCATTCTTGAAGAAATCTATGTCTTCATTTAAAGGAGCCACCCGAAGATATCAGCAGAATATGATTAGGGTTCCAATTTCGAAACCCAACCACAAAAACCAAATATCTTAGTTTTTATAAACATACAAGCACTTTTGTTTCGTCACATTTAAAAGATCGAAGAGTCAAAACGAAAATTGTTGATAAATGTACATGAATGACGCCAAGTTCAAAATAAATAAGTTAACAACCCATGTGACTATAAAATTAAACAATACCTCTTTTATTGATAACATAATATTTTGAATTGAATATTAATCTTTTCACCCTAAATGTTGACCGCACTGACCATAAGTAATAAAATAAAAATTGAAAACCTCATAATATTTTCATGTTGCTATCTGCTTGTAAATGTGATTTTGAGAGAATCATTTAATTTTTTATTAATCAAGGGTATCGAGGAATTCAACAGACCCAATGACATAATTAAAAAAAAAAAAATGTATACCAAAAAATCTTTTCACACTGAAAATACAATCATATTAATATGAGGAATTCTTAAATATAAGTAAACAAAAATTGTGAAATCTTAATTAGTTCAGTGCACTTTGGAGACCACCCATCAATGCCAAAAGGTAGTTCACCTAAAATTGTTTTGTAAATTTTGATCCACAAAATTCTTTGGTTCCTATATTTTTTTGTTGCAGATAAAAATCAGTTTTATGCGTTGTGAAAATACATAGTAAAAAAATTCAAAGCCTCAAAGTTGTTTAAAAAAAACGATGCAACCAACATCTACGTAAATGAGTGTGGGTGTTTTAGATTTTTAGGTTTGGTAAATCGAAAGCTACTCAACCTGGATATATTCAATACCTGGATTTATTTGAAAATAGGTAACTGAAGGTGAGAGCATGTAGGTGTAGGAACACATGCTACTTGTCTTCATGTTCAAAAAGATTTTAGAAAAATTACCTAGGTCTTTCAATTAGCACTAAACTAGCAGCTACGAACTATATTAGGAATAAGATCTTTTTAAAAATTCTCAAAGTCATGACTAAAAGTTCAAAACAGGCATAAGACCTTCCATAGTCCTAAAAACATTCTTTTCACTAGACCCACTTAACCTGTTTACAAAGAAGTTTATTGCCAGAAATGCTTTAAAACTGAAGCAATGTGACTGGTTCGACAACCGACCTATAGGTACTTACTATTTCAAGCCGGAATAATGTTGCTTCTGAAGAATTGGCCCAACAATAAACAAGTCACTTAATTTTCCAAGCATTACTTGTTTTATCCAGAAAGAATCAAAAAACTCTGGGAACGAAAAGAACAAAAACTATACAAATTTCTTCAACAACTAAACAGTATAGTCAGAAACTAATACTTCTTGTCGGTTCACGATACATTATTGACCGAACATATCAAAGAAAAACACAAAGTAAAGCGTCAGCTGTGAGTTTAAGGACCTGGGTTATGAATGGACAGAATGGGCAGAAGCACATCCGGACTTATATAGAGGTGCCAGAACGTGAATACCTAAGCCTATAGATTGCGCTGTGTCTCAACAAAGCCATTCAGGAATGTAAGAACGTTCAGGGCACCCCTTTAACCTAACCAATCTAATCAGACCACATCGAATTAGTAATATGCTCTTATCAAAAGTTTATATTATCTTCATAAAATATCAGTTCTGATAGAAGACAAGATATCGGTTTCATTTAAGATTGCAACTAAACCCCTGTACCTTCTTTAATCCAAGAAACTTTGGTAAGCTGTATTAATCTAATTCTTAAGGAACATAACTTTCATTCAAACCATTCCCTCCCTCCTCATGTATTTAAGCTCCTTAAGTGTTTTAAAAAACAAAAGTCTTGAAAATCCTTGAAAAAAAAATAAATACATAAAAACAAACAAGTTTACGGGAAGACAATATTTAAGTTTCTTCCGTTAAACTAAACAGAATTAAGTTTTTTAATACCTTGAACTTAAAAGGTAAGATAAAATCTATCATTGACACAAATTTTAAATTAACAATATTTTTTAATCAAAAATAAAATAAAAAATTTCCCCATTAAGCAAGTATATCAAGACCATTGTTTGTTTTTTTTTTCAAATAAAGTAAATATTATTGAAATCTTTTTGAGAAACTTGTAAACACAAATACTAGTAGCACTATACTTCAAGATAATAATGCTGATATGGTGACATAATAAAAATATTAAAAAATAAAAAAAAAAAAAAATAAAAAAGGTGTTGAAACAACCTTTTTGATTATTGTTTACTTAAAGCAAATAAAAGACTTCATTTAAAAGCATTGAAATTGTTTAATCATCAGAAGTGAGAAACACATTTTTATTTATTTATTTATTATTTATTATTTTTTTTTTATTTTGTCAAAATTAAATCTAGCTTATCAGACACGTTTTGATATCAATTCTCATATCATTAAATTTGAATTCAATAAAAGAATTATACTTCATTAAATATTCTTCAAGGAGAGAGAAAACTTTTTCATAGAAAACAAAAAATTCAATACCTAATCAATGAACTCATTGAAAAATATATAAAAACACAATTTTCTAAGTACTCAAAGTAATTCATTTCTCTTCTTTTCAATAACCAAAGTACACATACATAATACCAAAAAAGCAAAAAATAAAAAAATATTTTTCTCTGATTTCGGTCAGGTCGAATGAAGAAGAAAAAAACCCAGCTTTTAAATTAGACTTTTTCAATAGAAAAGCCTATTTTATTATTTAATGATATCTGAAAAGAGAAAAACCCCAAAAACCCTCTTAGCTGCACACAATGAATGAAAAAAAAAAAACAAACAAAATTGTTGAATCACACAAAAAAAAAAACAGATATAATAACTATCCGAGTTGAGAACATATCTCAAGGTTTTTCTTCGACCATGGTGCTGCAACTTTTGTTTTTTTTTTATCAGTTTTTTTTTTTTATTATTATTTTGGATCGTTATTTATTTTTTTTCTCATTCGAATTTGTTTGCATTTTGCAAACAAACTACGATTTTCATTTGTACTTCACGTTTTCCCACTTAATGATGGTACCACCCCACTCCAACCTTGTTCCGGTATACAGTATACTGAAACTATACACAGTGACCATTGCAAACTATGAGTAAATTTCTGATAAACTACGATTTTACAGTGAAAGCTCTATTTGAAGAATTTTGTATATATCATATACATAGTTTGAATAGGACAACTGTCGTTTCTCACAACGATTTTCAAGATTTGATCAACCGAAATGACAAAATGTGTATATTGTATGCCTCAGATTTGTAATGCTAATTTGTCACTTCAAACTTTTCATCAGTGACAAAGTGAAGCTTAGTGTTTAATTTATTTTTGTCTAGAGATTTGTAATTCTACAATTATAGCACTAGAGAGTCAATTGTTTTCTATTCTTTCTTTACAAAGATTTTCGAAACTTAAAACAAATCGGCCCCAGATTCCAGTTTATAGTTTTTTGCAAAATGTCCGATTCATTAAATTCGAATCTTATTTCCAAAATTACTTCAGTGCGACAAGTTCACAAGACATTTAGTTTTTAATTTCTGGTGATTATAGTGAGACCAGAGAAATTAAAAAATCTGCAATATCCCTTGAAAAGATTGAAATTCATTATTTTGGTTCAAGTATTAATGACGCTAGACTGTTGATTTTGAGGTTCTAACTAATATAGAGTACTAGGTACCGATTTGAGTATCAACGATTGGTATAGTAACCAGGTACAAGCTGATTTCGAGGAACTTAGATCTTGGGTGAAGAAATGAGTAGTTATCAATTTGAGTGTTAAGTTTAGGACTAGGACGGGTATTAGCGCTAGGAATCTGCGAAGAAATTGATCATTAGACCAATTGTTTGTCATTTTGAGTTCTTCAGAATTTCAGTTCGAGTAAACGTGTTTGGGACAGAAGGCGTTTAATTTTGTTTCCCTTTCTCCAGCCACCTGCTTCTGCAGGTTTTTTTTTTTTTAGTAGTACAAAACAAAGATGAATTCTGATTCTGACCTTCTGCGCCATCTACATAAAATATGTCTTTCATTTAATAATCTGTGTTCCACTATCCTCATAATTCGAAAAAATTACCATTTTTATAGTATAGACTAAGGTAGGACAGAGCCTGGCTTGCAGCAACTTGAGTTGGCTACACTATCGAGTCAGGCAGCTAGACGGATGCATTTACAAAGGCAGGTGCCATTAACACCTTCCACCGTTCTGGGTCTATTACATAAACCGTTAGTAAAAAAAGGCTATAAAATGTCACTATAGGAAAGCATTTAACATATAGTCTCAATCAGTCATAAATGCATTCATGTTTGTGATAATTCAACATTGAATTTGTCTAATACTTTTGAAACCTTGGCCTCTTTTTGGCCATTATCCATGATTTTTTTTTAAATTTCGTTTATCTTTACTATAGCGTCTTCATTGTCACAAAATAAAATAAGGATCATCTTCAAGGAAAAATTTCAAGTGCGAAATTTCTAGAGAAGAATGAAAAGGTCAAAAATAGGATCCACTAATTGCCCGGGAGCCTGCAAAGAGGGAGGTTATTATTAAAGTGAATACAGAACTAATGGAGAACATTTCAAATTACTGCTCAATGGTGATCAGATTCAACATTCCTCCAACAAGATGTCTCAAGAAGTCAACCTGCACGATAATAGAGCTCCAATCGCTAATAGGTCACAGACAGACGTCCTCAAACACGCTGATAGGGATCTGGAAAAAGGATTAACCAACTTACTTGATGTATGGAACCTTAGTACCATCAGCCTTATTCACAAAAATAGCACACGCCTTCTCCTCTTCACCAACAATAGAAGTATCAGTCTTTCAAACAAGCGCTTAATAAGATCCTATCAAGTGTTTTGTGTGGATGTCAGAAGACGTTTACTATAGGACTAGACCTCTCCGGGGCGATTTCAAACCTGAAAGATACTCCACTGACTTCTACTGCAAGACATCATGTAGAACACCTTAGAATCAAACTTGTGATAGTGCCAACAGAATAGAGCTTTTTTGAATTGCATTATCAGAATGACAATGGAGAATGTTCTGTCAAACTATGAAACTCCACCTGAACATTAGAAACGACCGGAGGACTGCGGCATGGAAATTGACTGTTGGGCATATACCAAATGACCAAGAGCACAACGCCAAAACCGCGAATTTGCATTTTTGGAAATTTTCACTTTCTTGTTCTTCTCCAACACAACTGGAGCTTTGCTGATTCCATCGTTATAGGAAGTCCCAAAGGAACTTTTATTGGTGATTTGATAAGTTGCAATTACCGTTCTTGATTACCTGCTCGAAGGCAAAGTGACGGACCCAAAAGTGCATCAGTTATTCTTTGCTGACGATGGAGCCATCATAAGTGAAGACCCGATATCCCTGCAACGAGCACTTGATGTATGGTTGGATGTTCTAGAAGGTAGTGCGTACCGCATAAGGGCAAAAAAGACAGAATACCTATGCTGCCCATTTTCTGATCCACACAGGCCTATTCCTGACATTTATTTGAATGGTGTAGTGCTTCCCAAGTGTGAAAAGTTTAAATATCTGGGGTCTATGATAAATAACGAAGGTACTTGTGATGACGATATCAATCATCGCGTAAGCGTAGGTCGGATGAAGTGGCGGGAAAATTCTGCTATCTTCTGTGATCGAAAAATGCCCCCTAAGCTGAAAGGAAGGCTCTACACCGCAGTTGTGCGTCCAGCACTCACATACGGTTCACAATGTTGGACAATGTACAAAAAGTATGAGAGTAAGTTAACGGCAGCTGAGATGACGAAGCTTCGCATGACAGCAGGAGTAACAAAGCTTGATAGAATTAGAAGTACAAAGATCCGAGGAAGCCTTCATGTTAAAAATACCATCTCCCAAAAAATTGAACACGACCGACTCAGTTGGTATTGCCATGTTCAAAGGAGAGATCCTGAGAACCCCGTCAAAAAAGCAATATCATATAACGTTCCAACACGAAATAAAAAGAAAGGTAGGCCTAAAAACTCCTGGTACAAGCAAATGCAAAAACACCAGCATTCAGTTGGCCTCAGAAACGGAACAATACAAAACCGGGAGGCTTGCCGCTGGTTTCTGAGGTCAACCCGGCGAACCCCACAGGCGGATCACTAGTGTGAAGCAGTAACGTGGGAAGGTTATGATCCCCTTGACATCGAGATTATAACAGCGCCGAGAAAAAGGAAGAAGAAGATAAGTTGCAATACGAGTATCTCGATATACATAATACAGATACATATTTAGTTTTTTTTCTTAAAGGAATTGCTTTGTAACACCAACTAATCCAACTTTCGGAAAAAAAAGTGAAGTGACAATTTTTACTTGGTCCTGTTCCTGAAAAGAGAGATTTCACTGTATATTTCATAGTAAACTATATCTACACTACTTTTGCTGCTGTTGCTACTACTACTACTACTATCTGCAAAATATGTGCACAATATACCTACAATTGTCCGACTTTGTTGAATGAACCAGAATGACGTCATATGAAAACAGCTATCTGTGTGTGTCTGTCTGTTTTTGTGTGGCATAATGGATTCTTTTTGGTTTGTCCCAATCCCAACAATATTGACATTGCTAACCGGACTTTTGTAACAATAATGAAACTCTGTACAAGCTGTCATTACCAAAATACTTGTTTAAATTTTAAAAACCAAAATAAAATAAATAAAAAGAAAAAGAAAGAAAATTCATTTTAAATGAGCGTTCTTCTCCTTACATTACATGAAGAAAACTATCTGAGCTCAAGGTTGGCTCTTTTGGTAATTCTGTCTTTTGGTTGGACTAAGTTGATGATTTTTTATTTAACACGCAATACAAATATATACCCACACATCCGTTATTGAACCGAAATTTTTTTATTTTGACAAAGAAGAAAGGAACACAAAAGTGCAGTTAAAAATTAAAAAAAAAAAAAAGTGCAGTTAGTGTGGGGGGAAATTCCAATTCCATCCAACTATAAACCAGGTCAAGTTATTTTTTTTTTTTATTTTATTTTTTCATTTTATTTATTTCTGATGATAGTGTTGGTTTTTAACAAAAAAGAATAAAGAATGTCATCATTTGGTTAGGTAGTTAGGTTGGTTTTGGAAGGTAATGAAATGAACAATCTCACTCTTTTTTTTTTTGGTTAACATCATGGAAGAATCATGGAAGGTGTTGGGTAAGTCACGATGATCCCGAAGAAGAAGTGGAACAGGATTTACGGTTTCTTGGGAATGAGAATGGGAATTTGGTAAACCAAACATGTTTTATGTAGTTTAACAGTTTAATGACGACGACGATGAACATTTGGAAAGAACAGAAAGTAATTTATTAAACAGCGGGATTTAAAACAATGTGAAATTCCAGTTTTAACACAAAAGGTTAGTGTAAGATATTTGAAAACTTTTTTTTTTTTGGTATGGATTTGGCATAATATGCGTTTAGCTTTCTTTGTTTAAACTTTCTACAAAATTTAAATTAAATACAAAAAAATTACAGCATATTAATTGGAAATTGATATCTGTTGCCATTGATATCTTGCTGTTAGGTATTCCGTCAACTTCAATTTGCATTTGAACCTTTGACTGACAGTCGATCGCCTTACTACATTCACGCGACGGGGATCAAAAATATTATGAGAAAAATCATAAAAGCCAGTTTTGATCCATGGAAGTCGGTTTTGTTTTTTGATAAAAATAATTATTTTTTGGTCGCTGAAACTGAATCCGAAGTCTCTTTTGCTCGATCACGTCAGGTTTTCTAAACACATATAGGTACTCAAAAAGAGTTCAACCTGATTCAAACATCTTTTTTGAGGTTTTCTCCAAAACCTGACTTGATAGGGCAAAATAGACTTTTTGCGACCTGCAAAACATATAATAAACATAGTCGCACCCTCAAATCAAACAAAAAAATTTTGTGTGGCTGTGACATTTTTGAAGTTATCTCGAAAACCTGACGAAATGTTGCAAAATGGACTTCGAATTCGGTTTCGGCGACCCAAAAAACATATGATTAACATAGTTGCACCCCCAGGAGTCCGGCCAGCTAAAAAAACGTTGAGATAAATGCAGAACTCGGTGCTGACCAAACGGCCTTGTACTTAAAATTGAAAAACCAGTGTTTAAAGGCTTTTCCCTTCCATAATCTTTTAAGACTCCATTTTTAAGTATTGAGGGACCATTTAGAATTAAAAAAAAAATTATTTATAGAAAATTCTACAAGGACTTAAAGTCGCCTATGATACCGTAAATCGCGTCTCGGCATCCCTGGCAAACTCGTTCGCTTAAGAAGGATGACCATGAAGAATTCTTGCTGTTCCTTCAAAGACGGCCAAAACATTAACAAAGCCTTTGATGTCAAAAAAAGATTTACGACAAGGCAATGCGCTGTTTTAATACCAAAGCTCGAGTGACCAGTAGTTGTTTGGAAACTATCGGACATTTTCTTGTTGCGCTATGAAGGGCTTATCCTTATCTGACTCCTCTTCTTCCAATCATATCTTTTCCCTCAATACTAATATCACTTAGACATAAATATCTTAAAAATAATTCAGATAAAACATAAAATTTATGTAAGTTCAAGGACTAATGTACTTATACTAACGAAAAAAATACGATAGTAAATTAACAATTTCAGTAGCGTCTTTATTGGATAAATATTCAGAAACGTGTCAAATAGTATTAATGAACATATTAAAACCATATCACATCTCATCTTAATCTACCACATTTTAACGATTCTTGTCACGATTTTTCTATCGATAAAATCGAATTCCTTCACAAATTATAAATAAATCCTAAAGGCTTTTGGGTATAGAATAAATTTAAGGTTTTTCGAAAAATATAAAACCTAAAACAAGATGAAAACAATCGGCATCAAATATTGACTTAGAAAAGCACCTAGAGGTCACACAAAACTGGTAGACGTGGCGTCTACCAGTCTGTCAACGCTTTAATAATATAAGTCGGGTGACACCATTTATCGAAGTTGGAGAGCCAAATGTTCTTCCAAACTGAAATTATGTTCAAAGGATCCCTACACTCCCTTTCTTAATAGCTTTTACATTAAGTTAAAGTTGTTGCTTGATAGTCCTTCTTCGACTTAATTTTGTTTCTTCCCTTGGAGTCTTATTGTTTTTCTTTTCTCATTGTCAGCTTTTTTTATATTTTTGTATACAAATAATGACAATTTAAACACAACTGTATTATTGTTGTAATTAATATTAATAGCGGATTGGCCTCGTTTTACGTTGTTGTCATTTCGTTTGTCACACAAAAATAAGGCTTTTGTTTTTTGTATTTTATTTTGTTCTACTGGTACTTTTGCTGCTGTTTCTGTGTTGTTGCCGTGTCGTCGTCGTAGTCTCTCGTCTGTCATGTTTTGTGTCTATTTAAAATTTTTCTGTTTCGTTTTATAAAAATAGCAGCTAAATGGTATGTTTGCGTCGTCCCCCAAAAATATAAAATAAAACTAAAACAAAACAAAAATAAAAATACCGACAGCATAAGAGAACAAAATTGGGCACATCTATCGTTTATAAAACTAAAAAAAAAAAAAAGAAACATAAAAATAAAAAGCTTTACGAATGCACTTTCGCCGCCCCCTTTTGTTTTTTTTTTTTTCTTTTCTGTCTACTAAATCGGTGCATTTATAATTTTTGTTGTTATTCTACTATTTTTGCATGCTACGTTCTTTTTAAGACTTTATGATTAATTTTTTTGTTTTGACTAATAAAGAACTTGAGTGACAATGTTTTTAGAGCTACATTTTTTGATTAATTAACAAAAAAAAAAAAAGAAAATTTTAATTGATAAAAAGGAAACCAAATACACAATTATTCATAAGAGAAGACCTACAAATAGTATTGTAAGCTGTTTGATGATGTCGCCTGTAATGTACTTTGTAGGGACCTTTTAAGAAGGAAGTTATTTTGAACTTATTGACTTAAACTTTTAAAAGAACAACCTAGGCCAAGTCTTGACTTAAACATGGCTCTAACCAAATTTAAAGATATAGTTCTTCGACGGGAGCAATCTATTGTGGATTTAGGCTTTATACAACAATTTTCTATAGCCAGCTCTATTCTCATCTAGCTGCTTCCAGTTTCGCAGTCTTAGGTCCATTTTCTTCACTCGGAGTTGAACATAACTTGAGAATTTTTAATATAAAAATTCAAAAGTTTTGTTCAACTCCGAGTGAAGAAAATGGACCTAAGTTGATTGAGGTCTGCGATAAGGGTCTTACATAGGGACAACTTAGTTGCTCCGTGGAGGGCTTTGCTGGCCAATTGCCTTTCAAAGCAGCAGCGGTTGGCAAGAGTGATCTTTTGTTTTCAATACGTCGATGTTGAGTGTCTTTTTTTGACGACATATTATGTACTTGGTTTTGCCCTTATTGACCATTAAGCTTATTTTCGCCTCTTCCGCTTAATTCCTCACTAAATCGCCACTGAAATCACGCTGTGTTCTTGCTTGTATCTTACTCCCGGTATCTCCAAGCCGAAAGATGCTGCCTCTGTTGTTGACAGACAGCGCGTCGGCTTGTCTGTTTTTGGAAATCAAAGGTATCTTCCACAGGCGAATTAGCCTGGCAGAGATGCCAAAACTAGACATGTGTCTATTGAGTACTAAGTACTGCGACCTATAAGATCCATTGTGCCCCTTTTAAGCCAGCTGAGTTGATTCCTCATGTTACAGATCCTCCTCTAACTTAATTCATTTCAGGAAATGTTTAGGTGCCTTCTTAACTTGGAGTGGCCGGTGAGGAGACCAGTGATTAACCGTGAGTTTGTTCCTACTTGCACTGATACAGTATTCGAAACGCTCTTGGTTGCAGTTCCCGAGAAGCATTTTGACCTGTCTCAGTTTTGATAGTTCTGCTCAGTTTTTTGCTCTCCTCGTCTAGTTTTATTTTATTTTTAAATAACATTTTCTCCTACTCCGCAATACGGTTCGGGTCCCATTAAAGTGGAACTTGCTCCCGTTCCTCTGGACACCAACGTGCCCAGGTACCCAGTGGAGAGTGACTTTGTTTATTTTTCCGAGTTCGTTAAGTTTTCTGTATTTTCCAATACTAGCTTTAGTTGATTTTGAAGATTTAAGTGCTTTTAGGGCAGCTTGACTATCAGACATAATGGCCAATGTTTTTGTTTCGGTGATTTAATTCGAACTGAGCATTTTGACAATGGCATTTAGTACAGCTTGAAAGATGCTTGGAAATTAACTAGGCCCAAAGACGCGTTCTGTATACTATTTGATGGTATTTTCTTTAAATTAGTATTTGATAGATTCACCTACCCAATCTTTTTTACTACTGACGTGTATTTTATAGTTTTTTCACAAAGTTATAGTTTGCGAACTTGGCATCGCTTGGAAAGTCAAAGAAGTTTTCTTGGACGTCTCTTTCTCTGTTGCGTACGCATTTTTCAGTCCCAGCTCTTTCATGATAGCTTTCTTAGCACCACTTTCAATTACTATGTTGAATGGAGTTAGATCTAGAATAATCTCCATTGCAGTTACAGGGCATGTTCTCATAGCCTCGGTAATGCAGACACATGTGAGTCCTTGCACTTTATCTAGCGATTTCCTAGTGGTTGCAAGATCGGTTCTTTTGTGCCAAGCCAGGTAATCTTACAATTTTCATACAGGTAAATGGTACAATTGTTGTCTTTGCAGGAATGATGTTAAGTCCAGCCAAAAGATACAATTGCCGAATGCTTTTCGGGTGAAAGAACCCCCTCCCTTAGGACAACCTCTTGTTGTGATGTTAGTTTTTATATTAAGATCTGCCCTTACCTCAGATGTTCTTGTGTTCAGCATTTCATTGATCCATCTCACTACAGTGATAGGTACTCTTTGTTTACAGCGACATGTGAGGTGTTATCAAATGCTCCCTCTATGTATATCTAAAATTCTTTGTATGGAATTTGTTAGCTCGAAAAGGGCAGTTTCCGTAGATTTTCCTGCCCTGTGAGCGTGCTGGCGATGGTTAAGTGGCATATTTATTAAAACTTTTGATCCAATGAAGTTATCTATAACTTTCTCCAAAGTCTTAAGCAAAAATGATGTCAGGATAATTGGCCTGAATGATTTGGATACTTGTATCTTTTTTCCCAATTTTGGCAATGAAAATTACTTTAGCTCTTCTCCACAGGCTTGGTACATGCCCAAGTGCCATGCTACTACGAAGTATACTAATAATGTACGGCATCAGGTCTTTCGTCCCTTTTTGTTGTAAAGCAGGGAAGATACCATCGACACCTGGTGGGTGACTTAAAAGGTTGAAAGGTGTTTATCGCCCAGTAAATTCTTTTGCTTGAACAGATAACTGTGGCTAACTGTTTTGTTAGGTTTGAAAGGTATACTTTCTATAACATTTCCTGTCATTAAAAACGAGCCTAGAAAGTGTGTGTTAAGTAACAGAGTCAACCTTTGTTTTTCATTTTCAGTAAAGCTACCATCATTGTATCTAAGCGCTAGCGACTTTATGGTTTTGTCTTTCGCTAGAGCCTTGTGTAGTCTCGCTGCAGCTGGAGTAGCGGTAATAAGGATAGCAATATCAAAAAAATACAGCTAATATCTTACAAAATTAAGGACGAGAGTTCACTTTAACTGCTCCTTATAGACCTGTAGTCTGAATACGGCAGAGTTGTTAGAACGGCTATTCCAGGAAGTCCAATTTTATAAATAAGAAAATTTAATTTAACAACAAATTAAACAAGATTCAACAAGAAAATATGATCGAATAATTTATAATTGAAAAATATCGAACTTCAAAATTGTTCGATATTAAAACTATAAATAAAATTAATATCACTTACTTATACATATATACAAGTGGTTATATATATATATATGAATCGGTGATTATTACCTAAAACAACATAAGTGACAGATTTTTTGAAACCAATTTTATAACGATTTTGCATTGCTTATGGGTAGAACTAGCGTTGAGAGCAAAACCAACATAATTTGATATTTGAATCATATAAAATATCGAGGTTAAATTACGCATTGAGTGCTAAAACAACATATCT
This sequence comes from Episyrphus balteatus, assembly GCF_945859705.1. Taxonomy (NCBI): domain Eukaryota; kingdom Metazoa; phylum Arthropoda; class Insecta; order Diptera; family Syrphidae; genus Episyrphus; species Episyrphus balteatus. The sequence continues at coordinate 11,195,229 of NC_079136.1, forward strand.
CTTCTGACATTTTTGAAATTGAATGTTAAAACACCTTAAGTACTTGATATTAATTTGTTTTTACATTCAACGCTGGAAAAATGCAATGTGTAAACTGTTATTTCTTACAGTTTTTTCGTTGATTTACTGTCAGTCAGTTGTTCGTGGTCATTTGATTGGAATTGCATCTTTCAAAATGTTGAAATGTATTAAAATTTTTATTTCTTTCTAGGGCTATTTGTTTTTGGAAAAAACTACAAAAATTGTTTTTCAAAACGAAAAATAAGGTTTTTGCATCATTACTTTTAATTTTGTGTAGAGAAAAACGGTCAAAAAATGAGTTTGAAAATTTTCACTTTTTGACTTTTTGCAAAAGTGGTGTTGTAGTTATACCTTTACTATGAACAATCAACTTCGAAATTTTGTTCGAGAGTTTTAACGCCATTAAAACCAGCAAAAGAATTGAAAATCCGAACTACCTATAAAAAAAAACACGTAACTGTTTTCTTAAAAGGCTTCTAGTTTGGGTTCTATTGGTTTGATATTCAAGATCAAGGTCTTCAAACTCAGTGAAAATTACAAACCATCATATTTTTCATTTCAAATAAACATTAAATGTTAAAGTGTTAAATGCAAAAATGCATTTAATCCTATTTTGAAGTAACAACGTCACAAGGATAAAACTTTTGCCCAATATTAGTAAGACTAAACTACGTCAAAAAAAAAAAAAAATTCATTGCGGGCCGTGGAACGTCCACTTTCGCTTTTTTGTTTAATGTTCTTGTATTAATAAAATTGCTTAATTATAATGGTATTTTATTCATTTCCATTAAATTTGCCTAAACTTTGGTTATAAAATGAGTGACAAAACAACATTATTAATTTAGTAATTAAGTTGTTTTGACTCCCAACAAAACTTTGGGTGTTAAAACAACACATAAAATATATTTATTTTTTGTTAAATCTTCTTTGATAAAGATATTTTTTTTAAACTTCTAGTTAGTTTCAACTCTCAACAAGGCCTCTAAACCGAATTTAAAGCTTAAATTGTCAATCCGGCCGCGTCGTCAAAAATACAGAGTTTTTTGTCTCTCCTGAAAAAATATAAAAATGTTACCTACTTACAGCCATGGACAGAGAAATAGCACACTATTGAGAAAAATCATGCGAATCGAATTTTTTAGATATTAGGAATGCTTTTTATAAATTTTTTTCTTTTGGTATAGCTATTATCGAAATAAAGTGATGGAGACAAAAATATCTTAAAAGTACCGTTATTTTCTATATTTATTTGCACTAGCAATATAATGCTTTTTCTGTCTCTTTCGCTAGTGGACACAGAAATAGCACACATTTGTTTAACCGTTAAGTTTTTAAAAGTTGTAGACGAAAATGCATTTATTTTATTGCTACTATTTAATTAACATTTTTGAAAAAAATAGGCAGAAAAAATTATTAAACTGCGAAAAAAGGGAGAATTACTTTTGATCTTCATAGTTAAGGAAAAAATCCTTCTCAATTAGCTTAAACTCTAAATTTTTCGAATAAATGATGGATAAAGCCATTTATTTAGAAAGAGCAAATAGAAATTTAAGCTCTGAAATTAAATTGCGTTAACTTCTTCCCCGCAAAACTTCCATACGAGTGGATAGAGCGATCACAAAGAAACGCAAATGTGGGCCTTTTAAATCATCTTGCACGATTTTTCCCGAAGTAAATTTAGAATTCGGCGAAAAAAGTGTCAAGCAGACTTTTAAGAAGGATACTTAATGATGCTGAGTTGTACAGACAGGTAAGGAAGAAAAGTCCAATGATATAAAAAGACACATGGAAGATCACCTAACATTAGCTAAAAAAAACATCTGAATAAACCCATGCAGTTTTGAATGAGAGTCTTTTGGAGTGATGAAATAAAGGTTAACCGCATTGGAACCGATGACAAAACATTTGTCCATCGCCTAAAATGTGAAAAGGACAAGCCAAAGTATTATCTCAAGACGATGAAACTAAAAGGATAGGATATGATGGTCTGGGGCGCATTTTCCTGGCATGGTAAGGACCCATTGGTTAGGTGGATGGCAGAATTGATAAATTCTTTTGTCTTAATATTACATTAGAATACCGAGGAACCATATTTCTCGATAGTTAATTAGTTATTCATACATGACAATGACCCAAACATGCATCAGAAATAGTACAAGATAGGTTTTCGAAGGAAAAAAGCAATGTTTGCACCTAGCCATTTCAAATTCACAATCTTAACCCCATAGAAAATTTATAAATTGATGTCAAGGTTAAGCGTGGGAAAAGAAAAATCAAAAATTCAAACGATCTTTGGGCCAGAATCAAAGAAACGTGGTACTCCACAAAGTGGATACCAGACGTTAGTTGAAAGTTTACCAAAGAGGTGCGAAGGAACTTTGAAAACTTTGAATTTATTGGAAATTGTAAGAATTTTTGCTTAGAAATGATTATTTTTATGATTTTCGGAATGTGTGCTATTTCTTTGTCCACAAGAAAAAAGGGCATTCTCTACAAATTATAATTTTTAAAAATTGAATTGAAATAAAATAATTTATAATTATTCTTTTTATGAATCCCCATACGCTAATGCATGCCCTGATATAAAAATTATAATATATAAGTTAAAAGGTCCCAAATAAATCCAATTTTTGTAAGAAAAATCAAAAGTGTTCTATTTTTTTGTCCATAGCTGTATGTTGTTTTAACAATCACCGATTCATATCGCTGGCTGAGAAAGGGTGTATTTCATACAAAATACAAAAAATGAGTTTTATACACCAAAATTTTCGTTATTTCAACGGCTTTCAGATAAAATTAAAAAAAAAAAAAAATAGAAAAAAATTAATGGCGACGGTACAGGTAAAAAAGACATACAACTTTATGATTTCACATAAATGTATTAATATAATAAGGTTCTATATTATTCAAATTGCAACATTACTGATTTTTTTTTTAAATCAAAGTGAACTTCATTTTAACAAGAATTTTCTTCTTAAGAAAATTTAAGTGTAGATACCTGCTAAGATTGAAATGATTTTTCATTAATTTTATGTGCATTCTAATTAAAATTAAAAGATTAAACAAACTTTTAATTTTTTTTTGGCATACCTACAATTTGCACCGTAGAAGATGATTGTTTTAAGACGACTGTCTTTTTGTCAAAAAAGCATGCAAAATTAGATTGATTTAATACAAATTCTAATTGTTTTTAGCATGTCTTTTTTCTGTATTTCTACCTAATTCAACAAAAGCAGGAATTGTGATTTGTGGTAGTTTTTTCTGTTGTTCAAAATAGAATTTGACTGTTTTGTGCAAAACTTGAATAAAATTAAATATAATATTTTTAATTAAATATAATATAAAATCCATTTATTACATGTAAGCTCTTTATAACTATAAGGTTCTATGTTGAACATAGAACCTTTTTCAAATTTTTTTACAAACATTTTCATAAAAAGGTTCTATGTCATTTTTTTAAAATGCTCATAGAATCCTTTTTTGTGGTGAAATTAATGTTTTTTCATGGTTTTAAGATTTTTTAACTATTTTATCCAAAAACCAGCCTTAAAAAACTTTGAGATCGATTTTCTCAAAACTAAGGTGAGTTCACATACAATATAATTCTCAGCCAGCTATATGTATATTAACAAGAGTAACATATTCGAGAGACATATTCGACCTTCTGGGGGTGGCTTAGTGGAAAAATTCAATCATTGAGATTTTTATGATGAAATAGACAACTTGTACAATTTCTATTTTACTGCACAAAGCTATAAATATCAAGTCAATGAATTACTAAACAACTTTTAAAGGTTAAAATCTCCACAACTTCAATTAGTAGGTATTCACTCTAAAGTAATTAATCAAAAAAAAGTAAACAAACTCAACGACGGACAACAAGAGTCATCGTATTTTATTATTATTATTGCTATGATTCATTAACTTACTACGACGCAGATTAACTCTTACTATAATCTGACTTTTTCATTCGTATTTTTATTTCTAATTTCAAAAAGATTTCGTCAAAATTCATTGAAATGGAAAATTCAAAATGACCAAGAGATTTGTAAACACAAACAAACAAACAAATGATAAAGTCTCCAATAAAAATAATAATCATAATCCACCTTAGGTGCGTTCTTTTTCTAACAATAGTCAACGATCGTTGTTATGTCAAAAATTATTGTTGAAGTGTCATTGTTAGAAATCGTTGGATTTTTTACCAATCATTTAGGAACGATTTATTGTTAGAGATTGTTAGACTGTCAAACCACCAGCTAAATTTCTTTTGAGAATACTTTTATTTCCATTATTATAACAATAAAATTTGTTTTTTATTCAAAATAAATTATCTTTCATCAAAAAATTACAAAACTCTCTTTTTATTTTCATTTTTTCCGCTTATTTCCAAAAGAAAAAAAATCTTTGAGTTTGTTTTGTAAACAAAACATCCACTTTGACACATCAACAATCTCATGAATGTTCAACTCATATCATGGAGGTGAGTTGGAAATAGTTACGATTTGTAACTATTTGACACTTCAAAACGAGTTTAGGAACGATGTTCATCTGTCAAATAGTTACAAATCGTAACTATTTTGTAGTTTAGGAACGACAAAAGTTAACGATAGTTAACAATAGTTAACTATTGTTAGAAAAAGAACGCACCTCTTGTCTGCCTTTTCAGTGTGCATTTCTAATGCCTTGCCTGCTGTTTGCGGCTGCTTTCCCATTCAAACAAAACAACAACAAAAAAAAGTTGTTTTCAAAATTCAAATGCAAATACGAAAAAAAAAATACCTGCTGAACAACTTTTCGCGCCCACTGTATCGTATTTCTGCTTCATCTTTCCCGTTGTTGTTGTTATTATTGTTGTCTCATTCGTTTTTGCAAAAGAAATAAGAAAAACAAAAACAACACTCTTACACACATGAAATTCCGAGACACAACTACAACACAAACAAAAAAAAAAAAAAATACACACACAAAACAATACTACAACGGGGAAGGGGGGAAAGAGAAAAAAAATAATAAAAATCTGCAGAAGACAGAATCCGCCTGCGAAAGCGAATTGGGTTATCAGGTTACTCTCCTCTCTCAATGATTTTTTTTATTTATTTTATTTTTTCTAAAAATCTTATTTTTATTACAAAATTATTTACAATTTCGTGTAAAAAATACAAAAAAAAAAATAATTTACCTTGGGTTTATTCAACCACTTTCGAAACGTATCCATTTTGGGGCGTCGAATTGAGTCGACACGTTAATCTGATGACGACGACTTCGACGTCACGTCAAACTGCAGCGCAACGCAGCGCAGACCTTGGCTCCTTATGTTTGTGTGGTTTATATTTTTTTTTTTCAACTTTTTCTTTTTTTTCAAGAAAAGAACGCTCCTTAAAATGGAATGATTTTTGTGCAAAATTTTTGTTAAATAAATTGAATATTTTCCAAGCTAATTGGAATTAGTTGTTTTTGATTCATTTGTATTAAAAATAATAAAAGAAAAAAACTTGCACAACACAAAAAATAATACAAATAAAAAAAAACTCTCCAAAATTCCACTCGGACTTCACTCCGACGGATGACGATGGAAATACGACACGAGCGACGAAAAATAATATTAATTTCCACTCATTTTTGTGTGATAATGGAGAGCAACTAATATATTTTTGTGGCAGCTTTTTTTTTTTCTTCCTTTTTATAATTTTTCACAGATTATTTTGAGCACTTTAGGTGATTTATGTTTTCTATATTATATTTATCAAGAATATTATTTTCATTTGCTCGTCCGAGAGCAAATTGAATTGGACAAATTAAAATTTATATAAAAAAAAAAACAAATTTTCTCTCTTCTCGAAACGATATTTTTTTTATGATGACGACGACTACGACAACGAAGGAACGACGACGGCGACACAATGACAATTCATATGCGAATAAGTCCGAAATCAAACAAGAAATTAGAAAAACAACGCATACAGCGAGTTTGGTTTTGGTACCGTTGGGTTTGCTGGATTTTTGCTCGTGGTTTATGAAATTGAGGGGAGTGGTTTTGTCTCTTTCTGATATGTGTAAAATGTATTTAATGTTTTGAAATAAAAATTGAGATAGATATATAAACTGTTTATAGCGTTGATAAGCGGTGGGTAGCGATGAGAATGATTCCGAATTCGGAGAAGGCCGTTTGTACACTACGCTGTTGTTAGAGATGTGTAAATACGAAATTTTTATCGAAATAAATCGATTCGTTTATCTTTAAAGCCCAGTACGCAGCTGAAGCGAAACGAAAAATTTTGAAGTCTCCAAAGTAAACGGCGAACATGTTAACGAAAAAATACCAACGAGTATTTTAGCAAAGTATAAATAATAAAAGTACAAATAAAAAAATTCAAAAAAAAACATCGGCAAAAAGGTTTTAAGACTGGTACGCTGGCTGCTCGCGCTAAATTTTAGCTCCCATACAAATTAAGCCTGGTACGCTGCTCGCGCTAAATTTTAGCTGAGATAAAATTCCCATACAAGTTATCGATAACTTGTATGGGATCCATTTTATCTCGGCTAAAAATTTTCGATAATTTGTATGGGAGCTAAAATTTAGCGCGAGCAGCGTACCAGGCTTTATCGAAAATTTTTAGCCGAGATAAAATGAGTCCCATACAAATTATCGATAACTTGTATGGGAGTTTTATCTTGGCTAAAATTTAGCGCGAGCAGCGTACCAGGCTTTAAAGCAGAAACAAAACAAATTAAATTTCGTTCAAGATTTCGTTAACGAAATTTTGTATATGGAAAATTTCGTTTCGCTTCAGCTGCGTACTAGGCTTAAGGCCGTGTGTGAATTGCGTTTAAATTTTGGGTTTCAATTTCTATCACGATTAAAATTTGACATTTGGTTTGAAATGGCATCAAGTGTAGTCATTTGCTGTGTGAATTGCGTGGAAAGGAATTTTTTAAAATAACTTTTCTGTTAAGATATAGGTAAAATAAAATCTCGTAGATAACCAAACTTAAAAAAAAACAAAGTTGTTTAAATAAAAAGTCTCTAAAAATTACAAAAAAAAACTATATTTATCTCGATTTTGAACTCATAATTTGATTTTGACATTATATTGTAGGTATATTTTTCCTGCAAGTCTCCGATATTTTTCTTGATGGTTCATCTCTTTTTTCAAAGGTTTTTTTTTATCAAATATTTGATTAAAAAAACAACAAAACAGAAGCAAACTTCTTTATCATTCATGATAAACGTCAAATTTTAGTCCATTTGAACCTTCCTTACCTCGATAAATTTGAACCCATTTTATTCACCACGCTATAGTTAAAATTTCACCAAACGTCAAGTTTTAACCAGCATTTTAACGCAATTCACAAAAGCGGATTTCTGCATGATTTTTTTGCAAAGATGACTTCCGTCTTAAATAAAACTGTAATCCACTTAATTGGAGATGAAAATCTTCTAACTTTTCGGATGATAAGGAGATTTTCATCTTAAATTAAGTTCATTTTTTGCTTAATTTAAGACAAAAGCCATCTTTCCTAAAAACCATGCAGAAACGCGCTTGTTTTTACCTACATGGTTTTTAAAAAAAAATTATTTATTTTCGACGAACCAAAATGTTCATTACAAAGAAAAACCGAGAGAAAACGAGGTTTGAACTTAATTATAAACGTTTAATTTATCATCGAAACAAAAAATAATGTGAATCATTGGCTTTTTACCGACTTCCAAAAAGGAGGAGGTATTCAATTCGTCTGTATTTTTTTTTTTTTTTTTATGTTTGTTACCGCATAACTTTGGACTGAGTGAACCAATTTTGATAATTTCGTTCACTTTTTGCCATAGGAACTATTTTAAAAACCATAAAACCCAGTTTTGATCAATGGAAGTCGGTTTTGTTTTTTTTTGCTAAAAATGATTATGGAACCAATTATTCCTATCTTCGTGACCTTTTTTATAGAATTTAAATACAATCCCACTTAGGATTGTATTTAAATTTTGGAACCAATTACAGATTATTACTGTCTCTTCGAAAAAAAAACACACTTTCACGTAAATTTTTTTTAAGAAAACTTTTGACTATTGCTTTCCATCCTTAACGCAACGTTTTTACCAAATTTCATAAGGGGGCCCATCAATTTTGTTTTCACTCAAAAGACATCCTTTTAATCATGATATTCTTATAGACGCTTTAGATTTTTGTTTCCAATCTCAAAAGTAACATATTTGCTGAACTTCAATAAGGTTACCACTACAATTACTTATTTTTTCCAACCCTCATTTTCTCTACACTTAAAAAACACCCTTTCACATGAAAAAAAGTATAGACTATTCGTAATTCCCATATGAAAGAAAACGTTTTTAATAAATTTCGTAAGTGTACCTTTTATATCATTGATTTCATCGGACTTGTCGCGGATTTTCCTTAATTTACTAAAAAAAAAGTGATAGGCATTATAGTATAATTTCAAGACATTATCACTCAAATAAGTTTGTCGTTAACTTCGGTGTACCTAAAGGCAGCCATTTCTGACCACTATTATTTGTTTTATTCATAAATAACCTTTCATCTTTTTTAGAAAACTCTTCTTCATTAATGTACGCTGACGATGTTAAAATATTTCGGAAAATAAATTCATTGACTGATTGTAATCTTCTTCAAAATGACCTACTATGTTTTTTGGGAATGGTGCAACAACAATCGTTTATTTTAAATGTTGACAATGCGTTTCACACGCGAGCATGATATTATTGTTTTTGATTATATGTTAAACTCCTCTAGTTTACTCGTCCAATGCAGCTTTTCTGATCTTGGTATATAATCCTAGATTCAAAGTTGTCATTTACTGATCACTACGATTCAATAATCAAAAAAGCTAATAGAGCACTCGGTTTTATTAAACGTTTTGGAAGTGAGTTCCGTGATCCCTTAGTAATTAAATGTCTATTTTTTTCGTTTGCCAGATATGTATTAGAATATGGCCATATGGTCCCCTTATTACAATGTTCACACAAATAGAACTGAAAGTGTCCAAAAGAAATTCATAAAGTTTTACCTTCGATTTCTTCCTAGGTCAAATTTAATTGAATGGCCTACCCTCCTACCTCAGAACCTAATTCTTCTTTAGCCGAGCTTTCCGTTACAAGTTATCGATAACACTGGCTTACAAGGGTTTTGTTGTCGAAACAAAAATATACTTTTCTGAAAGTTTTCGGTATGCTGAACTCGAATCCGAAGTCAGAAACTACTAATCAGCTCCCGTTTTTGAGATATTACCGTTAGAAAATGCAAAAAAACGTTTTTTTGAGTTCTTCGGACCTTATTCTTTTGTATAAGGAAAATTGTTTGAGCATATTTAGTAAAGGTTTCTATAAGAACTGTTTTTCATCTTTCGATACCTGTTTAAATCTTTTCAATATCTTTTGTATTGCCCGAGATATCTTAAAATGAAGTAAGTGGGTTTGGCTTCATATCTCATAAAGGAGATAATAACGTTATAAAATTTATAAAAAAAAAAACAACTGAGGATATCTCGGGCAGTAAAAAAGATATCGGGAAGATTAAAACAGGTTTAAAAAGGTGGAAAATATTCCTTATAAAAACCGTTACTAAATATGCTCAAACAATTTTTCTTATATAAAAGAATAAGGTGAGAAGTACTGCATTTTCTAACAGGAATATTTCAAAAACGGGAGCTGATTAATTTTTTTTTACTTCGGATTCGAGTGAAGCACACCGAAAACCTTCAGAAAAGTATATTTTTGTTTCGGCAACAAAAAAAAAGTTTAATTTTGTTAACCAGTGTAATTTGTATGGGATCATTTTTAGGTTTTAAGCCTGGTACGCTGCTCGCGCTAAATTTTAGCTCCCATACAAATTATCGAAAATTTTTAGCCGAGATAAAATGGATCCCATACAACTTATCGATAACTTGTATGGGAATTTTATCTCAGCTAAAATTTAGCGCGAGCAGCGTACCAGGCTTTAGCTCGGCTACAATTTTTCGATAATTTGTATGGGAGATAAAATTTATCTCGAACTGCGTACTAAGCTTTCTGTTATAAATGAAACATTTGTGGCAATGTCTTTTTTCCTATTATTTGTGGTAGGCAGGGCTACCTTTGCGCCTCCAAAGAGGCGTTTTTCCTCTTTTTTTCACCCAATCCACTTTTTAAAAATTGTCGAAAAATCCGTCTTTTTGATATTTTGGTTTCTCTTTTTCCTCTTTTTTAAAATAATGTACGTTTGATTAAAAAAATTGACATTTTATCTAAAATCAAGGAAAATGTGACTTATACCACTTTCAATTGTAATAAAAAATATACGTAACTGTTGTTTAGCGCTGATTTGATGAAATAAGGTTGTTTTTGATAAATTTTGTGTTTCTTGAAGAAATTATACACAGGTTATTAATATATTATGTTCATACAATTTTAATTTATTTTATTTTAAGAAATTGTGTTAAAAGGTTTGTGTTGCGGTTCGGGAAAGTCGAAAATAAGGTATTTCGTGTGACTATCGTACTTAAGTTATCTATTTTCACATATTTTTGTTGGGGCCTCTTTTTTTTATCAAAATCCTCTTTTTTGGCCTCTTTTTGAAAATCTAGGTAGCCCTGGTGGTAGGTACTAGTTCTGAATTTCATGATTTCTTAAAAAAAAAAACACCCTTTCACTCAAGATAATTTTGTAGACTCTTTAGATTCTAAGTTCTCATAACAAAAGAAAAATTTTCACCAAGTTTAAAAAATTAACAAAATTTATGTCAGCTGTTATGATACCTTTCTCGCACATAACTCAACCCCTAAAAAAAACACCCTTTCATCCAAAATATTTTTATGAACTTTATGAATCACTTTGTCCCTGTTTTATCCTTAACCTTCATTTTGTATGGAAAATCGATCTGCGTACTAGGCTTAACTCGGAAAATTCTGTTCTACATAGATATTATTTGAGAATGGTATAGAGTCGTTCAGGGGGACTTGATTTAATTTGAATTTGAGGTCTTCGTGCCATACTTTGTCAAAATCTTGATTCTATGCACTTGATAACATCGTCGGCACAAAGCCAAAACCGCAAATCTGCATTTTTTGACATTTTCACTTTAAAGCGTCATTTACCTTGTTATCGGTCCCTCTATTCACTGCGTTGACCCCTATCCTCCAACTGTTGCCTAGAAGCCTAAAATATCGATTTTCGTTACTCGAGTTTTCATAAGATTGCATGTGTTTCCAAAACTTTGAAGCCATTTTTCTCAAAACTACAATTTTACAGATTCGTGGTTTTGGCGTTGTGCCCACGATATCTTCGAGTGCTTGCTTCTAAAACCGAACTGATATTCAGATATCAGATCCTTTTATTCTATTAAATTGGCTGAAGAAATATTCTCTTAAAAACCTTCCATTAACAAGAAGTACAATGTGAAAAAGAAGAAAAGAAAACAAAAAAAAATTAATAAAAAAAAAAAATTAAAGTCTTATTTATTGATGACTTAAAAGTTAAAATCAAAAGAAACAATTAACAGAACAGCTTATATACAGTCTCAAGACCATTATTTCGAACCTTAACATTATACATAATTTTCTTACAAGCTAGTAATTTCAGTTTGTGATTCAAGATTTTCATCCAATTTACTCTTATCAGCTGGTTTCGTTGAGCCAAGATCAATTTTTTCACCTTTTCTTTCTCGTCTTTTCATTAACACGTAACAAATTCTAAAATTTACAAAAAAGGTTAGAAGCTGAAATAACTTTTTAAAATATGTCCAAAAACTTACATGAATACAATAACATTTGGAACGTAAAACACTTCACTGAACAAAAATATTGCTCCTGGGAATGTGTCAACGGTAGTCTTGTAAACGTAACTGTAAAGTGGTGGAATGATGAATGTCGAAATTGGATCAGTTACTCCAAATATAGCGTACATTCGACCCAATTCGTCACCTTCAACGATACTCGAACCAATAGCTTTGATAGCAATGACTCTTAAACTGACAAACATTTCGACAAGCCCCGCAGAGTAGTACATTACGGAGTCTTTAGCAAAGGCCTTAAAGAAGAAAAAGGTTTTAAATGCGATTTTTTGACAGAACTCCAGAAGAAACCTACAAACATCGGTCTTGAGATAACAATGCACAAGGCGGAAAGAACTCCAATAGCTGGGTCCGAGATTTTCAAGAGTTTACTTAAAATTGCAGTTCCAATAAATGTTCCCAATATTGTACTTGCTGACGAAAATGTACTGTATGCACTGAACTGATTACCATTCCAGTTGAGCTTGATGAGCATGTATCGGTACCAATAGTCGTTTTCACCTAAAAACAAAGAGTTTTAAAGAAGGTTTTGATTACTTCCCCACGAAGTCTTACCAGCAGCAGGACCTGCGGTTAAGAAATAAGCTATCATCATCAAGACAAACAGAGCTTGACCATAGTTAGCCCTCTTCTCAAATGGCATCTTGATGCATTCAATTGCCAAAGTTGGATCGAAAAATTCAGCTAAACATGATTTCTTTGGTGGAGGTTCCTGGCCAGTTGATATTGCTGCATCAAGAGCTGATATAGCTTCGCGATTTCCATTGACTTCAGTGACATCTGTCACTTCGAAGGCGGTATTAGTTGTTCCTAGTTCTCCTTCTTTGTCTTTATCAGATATTTGGGGTATTTCTTTAATGAAAAACAGCACGTAGAAGAAGGCTATGAGCTGGAAGATCCAACTCATTGCGAAAGAATCTAAAATAAATAATTTATGGATTCATATAAATTTTACAAAACCAAGACGTTAACTTACAAACATAACCTAGTTTCTGATAGAGTATCCCACTGAATGGAATACCCACAAACGGAATGCAATTTATAAACATGGAGAATATTCCAAATCTGTAAAAGAAGAATATTTTGAATTAAAGAATTTGAAGTTAGTTAGTTACCTAAAGATTCTATCAGGTTCTGGAGTAGCATTAGTTATGTAACCGTAAACGGCCATTAGGACAAAATTAAATCCACCAAACATTGATGGAACAATAGATTCGATATAGGCACCAAATTCCATGGGGAAAACATCGAAAAATATGGCAGAGATAAAGAGTCCTAGAAGATAATTTATTAGAGCTGATATGTAAATTGAATGAAATAAGGTGATCTTACCCAAAAATTGCAAACCTTCTCCAATAAGAGGGAACATTATACATGGCTTACGTTTGTTGTAACGATCACTCCATCCACCAGCAAAAAGGATCACGATTAGGGGAAATATTGCAGCTGAAATGAAATATGGAAGCTTTTAACTTTATTTAATTTCTTTTTACAACACAGAAAACGATTATTTATTTCCTATTGTTTCTACACTTCATGTACTATAAACTAAAAAACGATAGGTTTTTCTCATGTCGTTACCAGTGTTGCCAGAGAATTTTAGAGGCAAGGAGCCGAATTTTAGAAGTCTTGGAGCCAAAAATCGTCAATTTCAAAAATTGTTCATAAAAACTCATAATAATGTATTTTGCACCATTTTTTTATTTTTTTCATCATTTGGGCAGGTTCAGAAACGTTAGGGACTAAATATTAAGGTAATTTCGCGGTCTCTGATTAGTCAACTGTCAAAAAAAATCCTTCCAATTTAGGTAATTTTATTGGAAAGCTAACTGGAAAGTCAGGCAAGCAATTTTTCCCTAAACATTTAGGAAAGTTTTTTTTTGTCAACATGACGCTGATTGTTTTTAATTATAGAACTTCGTCAAAATTTGTTTGTCAAAAATGGGCACCAATCTGTCAGGTCGGCCTTTAATTTTTATATTTCAATCGCAGTAAACAGGAAATTTGTTTTTATTTAAATTTATAAAATGTCATTCAAAAAAATTTTAAATTGAAAAATAAACCAATTTTCTTCGTGTTTCGCAGCGGAAAATAGTCAAAAATTGTTAAAAAATTAGTGGTGTGCGTGGTTTTTCAGTTTTTGTGCGTTTTCGTGGGTAATTTTAAACAATTAAGAATTACGGAAGTTGACATTGGTCGCCAAATTGTCATGTTTTGACAATTTGGCGACCAATGTCAGTTCGGAAGATATTACCTTTTTATGTGTACTGTGGCTTTGAACTACTTTTTCAATATAGCAAGAGTATTTCAAAGTAGTTTTAAGTACTAAAAAGTAGATAAATATTTCCAAAGGAACGCAGCTAATAACATCACATCCAAACTAATTTAACGAATTTACTCAAATTTACGTTCAGAAAATGACGTTGCCTAAATATCTCGTCCCTAATATTTCCTGAACGTGCCCATTGTGGAAAAGTGGAAACAAAATATGAGGCGTTCAGAATAATAATGGGTCAAGTCAATTTGAAATTTGTGCATTATTCTGAACTTTGAGAAGCTTTTTCTCAGAAACTAAAGGAACTTTTGAAATAAATGTTTCACAGATAGATAGCTCCAAAATGTCTTTCTTTTATTTTATTTGACATAAAACGAAACCCTTAATTTTTAACACCTTAAAACATCTAACCTAAAGAGAAGTGGACTTGACCCATTATAATTCTGAACGCCTCATACTTATATGAATGAAAATGGAAGTAGGTTAGGTACCTTTTCACAATTCACAATTGCGCTTTTCAGCAAGACGTCAGATTCTACTTCGAAAAAATTTGGTTCTACTTCGAAGACTTTCAAGGCGTGATCAAAATAAACAAGTTCTTTTATTATAAAAGTTTTTAATTTTGAAGGAGCCCAAAATCGCCAAATTGAAAACTTAAGGAGCCAAATTTTGATAAATCGGAAATCAGAATTTAAAGGAGCCGGAGAAAACTTGAAAGAGCCGGCTTGGCTATAAATAGCCGGTCCTGGCAACACTGGTCGTTACTAGTATGTTTCCACCTATCCTAAATCTGAGGTTTAGTTAAGTAGATTTAGAATAATATAAGGGATCGGGTCAAAATTCTGGCTTCAAAATTCTGCTTTTTTAACGAAAATTCTGTTTTTCAAAATTCTGCCTTTTTTTCTATTTTGCTTTTTAAAATTCTGCTTTTCAAAATTCTGCCAGTATTAAAAAGCGCGCGCTTTTTAACATTTTCCAAAACTTTTTTTAATTTTTTGCAGAATTTTGAAAAACAAATTTATGAAAAGCAGAATTTTGAAAAACAGAATTTAAAAAAACAGAATTTTGAAAAGCAAAATTTTGAAAGCAGAATTTTGTAAAGCAGAATTTTTAAAGCTGAATTTTGACCCCGGCAGAATTTTGACCCCAACCCTTAGAATAAATTTTGAGATCTATTCTAAATTTACTTCGATAAATCACGGATTTGGGTGCACCTACCCTAAATCCAAGATTTTCATCTACCCTTAATCCGATAAATCTGAAATTTAGAATTAATTTCGAGATTTTTTCTAAATCTACTAAGCTAAATTTCGGATTTAGGCTAAGTTTAAACGTATGTAACAGTAGATATATCAGCGTAAAAAACTTAGATAGGTAGCTTCCGTCCCAGCCTATCGTCTGAGAGAATTTTACCGTCAACTTTGACCTGAATTTTCGGATACCTAAGCCTAAAATGGTGATCTTCTATGGAGAGTAAGCTTGTAACGTTGTAACCCAAAAATTAAATTAATGTAATAACCAAAAAGTGTTCCAAAATGTCGGAATGCAAATATCAAGTATTAGTCACGGAAAATATTCGAAAGTACGTTGACCGAATCAGTATTATGATTTTTTGTTAGGGCCAACACGAACCAATATATTTGACAAAACAAAGTTGAATTTTTCAAGTGCAAGAAATCAGGGTTTTTGTTTTATATTGGATGTTTTGAATGAATAACGAAAACTTGAAAAGCTGGAAGAGCTACTAAAATATAACTAATCATGCTCTATGAACTCAAGCCATGTTTCAAAGCTTTTTCTGACTGGCCTCCTATAGGGCCTGTTATAATTCCAAATAAAGAATAGATACACCTAATATGCACAGAAACACCCTATTCCTCAAGCGATAACCTGCCAATTTCCATCCATAAAAAAAAAAGATTTAAATTATCCAGGGTCAGGTTTGCTGAAGTATCGCAGTGGAATTGTTTAAGTGGAGGAAAACAACTGAACATTTTTTATAAAAAAATATTTTTATACTACAAAGGCTGGCATTATGCATTACGTCAGTGCTCAAGAGACGATTAGATTATTACTTTAATGGATTAATAGAAGTTTCGGAGAACAGATTTATTGATGAAAATACAGAAGAGTGTCGGAGATAGATAGAATTCTCTAGGGTATATCGGAGTTTTTTTTTTAGTGGGTTTCAGACTTAAATCCTTTGAAAACGACTTATTTAAATTCAATATCTAATCCAACGGAAAAGAGAATCATCGATATCGAATGCATGCCTTTTCGATAAGACAGCTCATTGCAAAAATTATTTTGAAATATCAAGTAGGTACAAACATAAAATAGAATTAGGAATTAAGATTGGCTCTGAAAAGTGGCCTTGGGTGATAATCCCTTGAACTTAAAATTTGAATCAACCTAGGAAACCGGGACGAAATGTCAAATTTATATTTGGACTACAGGCCGTACAAAACTACATTTAAATCAATAATTTAACAAGTCCAATTAATAAAATGCTTAATGTTCTGCTTGATGTCTGGGTTCGAATTATGGCATACGATTACGATTTACGTTAAAATTTTGACTATTGCTGTTTCTAATCAGTAGAAAGAAAAAAAGAAACATATAGCATAAATACGTATGATCGAAATCGAATTCAGTGAATCGGTTTAAGCACTACCGGCGCCCCTGGGCAAGATTGCAAGTGGCACCTCTAAAAAAAATTCATTTTAAAACAATTTTTTAAAATCACGAAAAAAGCAATAGCAGATTATGTCTTACCTCTCATATACTTGTCAATGCATTTATTGACAATGTGCAGTTTATTAAAGTACATAAGGTTAACTTCAAAAAAAATTAAATATTCATGTCATTTAGGCTTAATTGACAAGTTTACCTTTATTTCTGACTTTTTTGTTTAACTCTTTTAAAGAGAAGGTACAGTTGGTTTTATTTGAACAATATTTTTTCAAAAACTTTTTCAACTAGGTACATTAATGTCGTTTTCTATTGGAATCACTCAATGATTCACTCATTCTGAAATCCAATAAAAAAGTTTGAATCACTTCCACCCAATTCTGAATCTTAATATCTGTCTGTATTGGTGAAAAATCAAATAATTTTTTTGTTTTTTTTTTTCAGTAGGAGAATAAAAAACTTGTAGCAGGCTTCTGAATGATTCCAGACGCTTCCGGACGGCCAATCGAAAACGACATACCTTTATAAGTATTAGGTTTGTTCGTTGTGAGCTCTAGGGCACTCTGGGTCGCTCCGAATTCGTTGTCAAGAATTTTTTTAGAGCTCCTTTTCAACCAGAGTTATTTCCTCTGTGTTCGATGTTCGCTGACGCCGGCCGCGCCCCTCAATGCTTGCGCCCCTGGGCGACGGCCCAGACTGCCCCCCCCCCCCCCCAAAACCGGCCCTGTGTTTGATTCTAATTTGACCTTATTTTTGGTTTAAAGTAGTAAATCTAAGAACACAGATATATGGGTTCAAACCTCCTAATACTAAATTCAGAATTCAAACAGTTTTCATTTGTTGCTAAACGTTATAATGGGATATAAAAAATTCTTCCAACTTCTGCTGAGTTGTATTTAGATAAATGTAAGACATAAACAAAAATTTGAATAGAACAGAAAATAGAAAAACCTATAATATTAAAATATACATGAAAAAAAACCAAAAGTTTAATCCTAAAAGTTTATTGGTAAATTTGAAGAAAAAATAGATCATCAAAATCAGAGATGCTCGGACCGCACTATGGGACCAAACGATGTAAATCATCTCAAAATTCCATAAATTTTTTAGTTCTCAATATTTTTTTTTGAAATTTGGCACAAATATACTACAATGTATATGCTTCAACTTGTAATAAAAATCAGAACTAAAAAAATTATGTATGTATTTATTATAATATTTTCAAAAACAGAAATTATGAAAAATAGCTCAAATTCATCAATTTTTAAAATTCATATACAAAATTATATTTTAAGTCGTTGTAATTTGTGTTAAATATAAGTGAAGTTATCCTATATATAATATATTAAAAAGAAAGCAAAAATTAAAAGATTATAAATTAAAAACAAAAGCATACGAATGAAAGATAATATAAAATTCATTGTAGGTAGAATTTATTTTATAAGTAAGAAAAGAAAGAAAAAATGTGAAAGGGATAAGTATCCAAAAACGTAGAGACTAAATTAACCACTTTCTTAATAAAATCAAAATTATTGTGTATTTTATAAAACTCAAACAACAAAAAAGGGTTGAAGAGGAAAAAAGTATTAAAACGAAATAGAATATGGAAATAATTTATATTTTATAGAGAAGACTTTTTAAATAAAACAAAAGCTTGAGATAAGAATTAAAATAGCGTAAAAAAATAAAAGTTTGAAAAAATGGAATGAAATAAAATAAAATCGCAAATCTGCAGATTTTGATTTGCGGCAGAAAATGGGACTTGAAATCCGTTCAGAATGTCAAGCTTGTTGGGAATTCCCTTTATAGGGGATCCCAAAAGTAATAATTTAAAATACATATCTCAAATTCTTACCATTTTCGATTAAATGCACTTCTTGTGAAATTTCGAAAAATTCCTACTTTGAAACAGTATTTTACTTCCTCTATTTATAATTGATTTTTGTTTTTACAAACGTTCACTAAAACATTGGTAAATAAGAATCAATTATTTAATCAAAACATTATTTATTTTGCTCGCCATATCGCTACAAATTAGTTAGCAGTTTTAATGAAACTCAATTTCTTACTTTTATTTTAGAGCAACATCCTCAAAAATAAATTGTACATTTTGAAACTGGTTTATCATTTTTATAGCTTGCCTTGTTATCACAGTTTTCAAAAAAAAGTATTAAAAATTCGGAAATTGAAGTTAGAATGAAAGAAACTATAATTTGAATTCAACAAAACAAGGTTTTTCAGAGTAAAAAAAAATAACAATAAAAAACATAGGCTTTTGTTGAAACTAATTTGTACCGAAATAATTTTTTCTTTATTTGTCAATTGTTCTTTATTGTCAATTATTGTTTTAGGGACAGATTTGTAAAAAAACAAAAATAAATTATGAACAGGGGAAGCAAAATACTGTTTTTTAAAGTAGGAATTTTTCGAAATTTCACAAGAAGTGCATTTAATCGAAAACCGTAAATTTTTGGGATAAACAAGTTACCAAATTTTAAGAGGCCTTTAAATCGCCTATAAGAATATTTCATTTGAATCATTAATTTTGAGATACTCTGTAGATGACAGTAAAAAAAATATCTGCAAACTTTTTTGGAAAATTTTTATTTTATACATTTTTGACCATAAATCAAAATGGCGCAAATATGCGCCAAATTTTGTTTTTATTCCTTAATTTTGAGTAAAATGAGATTCTGAATTCATTCATAACTCGACATCGGCAGTCGTCGGCAAAGGAGAAATCTACAATTGAAAATTAAAGTTGTCCAAATTACTTCCCATTAATTGTTATTTTTTTTAAACAATCAATTTAAAGTACATTCAAAAACAAATAACGGATTTATAAAGAAGAGATTCTAACCTTTTTATTGATATACAGTGGAATCTCGCTAACTTGAACACATACAAAACCAGGCCTGTTCAAGTTATTGGATTGTTCAAGTTACTGGAACATATAAAAAAATCTTGGTTTTTGTATGAATTCAATTTGTTATTATAAATTAATGTAAATGACGCAAAACATGATTACGAACGTGGTAACCTACATTGAAGAAATTCAATCTTCTGTTGAAATACATTTTTTTTTTGTTCAAGTTACAGAGCTTCAAATACTTTAATTATTCAACTTATAGAGTCAGCAATAAAAAAGTTCAAAAAAATAGGATGTTCAAGTTATTGGATTGTTCAAGTTATCGTATGTGCAAGTTAGCGAGAGTCTACTGTACAACACTAATAAGGTTTCTTCACAAACTTCTGAGAAAACTAAGTTTAAACTGTTTTATAAAATAGGACGAAAAACAATAAAAATTTAAATGTAAGGTTCGAGACTCATTTTAAGTACTTTTATCCAAAATATATTAAAAACAATGTATGCAATCATAATTGCGCACATTTCTATTATGTTAAACAATCATTACTTTTGAAATGATCACATTTGTTAAAACCAATTTTGAGATGGTTTTGGTCGTTTGATCCCATTGTGGACCGGTTCCCAAATATTTCACTTTTTGTTTCAAGAACTGCGTTTTTTTCTTGAATTGAAAATTATCCGCACATGGTAAAATATAGCATACGAAATTCCACATTCGATTTAGAGCGTTTGGATTGATCCACTTAATTAGCTAAAAGTTATTTTTGAAAGACTTGCTTATGTTTTTGTTGTATGAATTTGGACTTTTAACTTGAAACTTTGCAATGCACATGAATAGATTAATGTCTTAAGCTACTTGGAAAAATAAAAAACCAGTCAAAGTAAATTTGATAAAACTATTCCGGTTTAAAACACTGCGTTAATAAAATTAAATAATTTGGCAATAAATCAACAATTAACATATTCATAAACGTGAGACATTATAGCATCTTATTAACTAGAAAACCAGCAGCGAGAAAAAAATATTTCATTAAACATGATACATACTGATCCGGTCTCGCACGTTTCAAATGCAAGATAACATCTTCCACATGCGTATAGTTACCGTCATTATTGTTGTCAATCATGGATTTAATAAAAATTGATTAATTAACAACGCATAGTTTGACATTCCGAAACCGGACATTCCTCATATTACTTGTAAATAATTGTCATACAACAACAATAATATTAACAGAAAAAGATATTGTGGGTACATTATTTACATTGTTATTAACAATCATACAATTAAATTAACAACTTTCTCATGCATATTTTCTAATCATCATTAAAGTTTATATTTAGTTTTTTTTTTCTAAACACCGGTTATGATTACAAACTTTTAACTGTTTCAGGAATAGAGCATCTTTTTTTTAAATTTTCAAAACTCGTTTAATCAAAATAACAAAAAATTAAAATTTTAAACAAAATGCACACATTCCTTTAATCCGATAGCAAGCAAGCACTTTACCACCAAAAATATTTTTATTTAGAATATTAATTTGACATTCAGTTCTAGTTTCTTGTTCAACGGGTTGTTTTTGTTCTTGCTTTGTTTTTTTTGCATAATATTATAAACTTTGAAAATTTAATTATTAAAAAAAATGTCGACACAACACATTTTGGTGTTACAAAACCACAAAATTATTTTCTTTAGACAAAACAAAATATAAAAACAATGTCCTTGGAATTTGTCTTTAGGGTAAACTTAAAAAAAAAAAACAATTTGTTTTGTTAACAAGAAACTAATTGCACTTCAGAAGAATTGGAAAAACCACTTCCGGATGAGGTCATAGGCAGGTTTATCAAACTCACCGATTGGCGCCCGAATTCCAGACACCTCAGCACTCAATTTTTGAGCATCCCTTTCAGCCTTGCAAACGGTGTAATTGAAATTTGGTGACAAATTTGTTACATTCCACAAAAGTCCACTTCCAATTTCTGTAACATTCTCAAAGTTGAAGCCATCACAATCCTCGATGCCGAATTCTTCTTTATCAAGAATTGCCTTACAAACTATTTCACTGTAGTTGTAATTTACCCTACACGCCTACACAATATTAACGGCATATTAGAATTAATTAGAAACCATATATAGCATCCAAATGTGGAATGCAAACCTTTTCCAATGGGAAGTTCTGAATGGCAACTGCATTGAAGACACTTGGCATAATGTAAAAGAACATAAACGGTTCCATATTGATGTATTTCCTGTAGGCCCATAGTTTTTTGAAATAATTCTCCTTGGCCTCTGGCTTGGGCGCCACTTCACTGGTATCCATCATTTTTTTTTCAAATTTTACAAACAAAAAAACGATACCTAAAGTTATACGAACTACGCAAAAAAGATGATTTTTAATCGACAACGAATCTCGGAGAACTAAATGATTGAGGGATTTTTCAAGTTTCATTCAGACCAGGCATTTGATGATGTTGATGTTGATGCTATGCAAACTTTGAGGTATGAAGTTGAAATGGTATAGATTCTTAATAGAATCTCTAAAGAGGGAGGAGAGGTACCTATAAGTTTTATTTTTGGCAGAAAACCAGTTTGATAGAAATGAAATGAAAATGAAATTAAACAAAAAAAAAAAAAAAAATGATTTTAATTTGTTTGGATCTTGAAGAAATATGAAGAAGCTGTGTGAAGAGGTGTGGACAGCCATAACACAAAAGGTTTGTCTTGTCCAGATGAAACACGCGGTGTTGCTTGTTATTGAGCTGTTTATAGAACCTTGAGGTCAATTTGGTGTTTTGTTTGAGTACTGCACATCTGTCAGGTAGGTATGTGGTGAGATTAAGTAGTGATGATGTATCTATCATTAAAATTTAATTACAATTCCATACTGATGGGGCACTTAAAAGATGATGTTTACTATGTAATATACAACTGGTTAATTCCCATCAGATTTGATTTTAAGATATTTGTATAAATGGGTATAATTTTAGCTCTATGATGAGAAATTTTGACCATTTAAGAGAAGTTTTTGCAGTGTGATCTCTTGCTTAGTTTCGGAGTCTGAATTATGTGGGGTTTCGGTAGAAGCAGGTAAAGGTGAAATCTGTAATCTATCGACTTTTTTTTTTAATTCAAGTAAAAATCCTCTTTTGCTTTAATTGATTTAGGGGTTTTTCTATAGAAAAGGGGAATTGCCTTTAAATGATTTATTTTTTCTACAGGGTCTCTCTAACTTTTTTTGTTTTTATTAATAAAAACCAAAATTATGATGATGTAGGAGTCTAAAAAGTGTAGCAATCGCTTCGTGTATAAACATCAAACTAGTGTCTAAACGTATAAATAAAATGAGTATTTTTTCTTTAAGTCTTCTTTAAAAACGGAAACTTTAACATATAATGGATTGGAAACATTAATTTAAGATAGTGAAGTGTTAATATTTTTCTAGTTAACTTTATACTTGTTTTATTTAAAAGGGTGCATTCAAATTATTTCGTTACCGCTTGAATAGTGGATGAACAAATCTTAAAATTAGAACGTTAACGTAGCTCTTATTTTGATTATATCTTTAATGCGTTTAGGTAACTACAACTCTTTCTATGGATTAAAAATTGCCACTGTTACCATTATTTCATTTTTAAATATTAATTTTTTTTTCATACAAATTTAAATAGAATAATAAAAAATATTATTTTTGAAAACAAAAACAAAAATTATCATATTTTGATGTTTCTTATCGAGTTTATTTAATTAATAGTTTCAAAGAAACTGGTCTTCAAATTCCAAATTTTTCAACTCAATAAATTGAGCATCAACTGGCTATGTGAAATTGGCAACCCCAAATGTAAATTTTTTTCAAACCATGATTGTTTTTTGCCCAGGGTTAGCCCAGGAAAGCCCCAAATTTTTCTCGTTAGCCCATCTTTAGTCCTAAAATTATAATGAAATTATTTTTTTTTCACCTCAAAAATCACAGTAAGTCATTTATTTTATGCAGTGTAAAAAATTTTGGTTTCGCACTGTGGATCCTTGCCCAACGGCCCAGTATAGCCCAATTTTTTTTTTCTTCATTCCACTTTCTTTTCAAAACATAATAGCCCAGTCATTTTAGGCACTTTTTACCCCAATCTGCGGAAAAATTCCTACTGGGCTCGATTTTGGTATAGACCTTCGTTACGGCGTTGTTATGAAGATGTGAAAAATCGACATTGATATCGCGTCCGCGTTAGAAGTTATAGAGCTCAAAAGGTCACGAAAATCAGTTTTTCGCATAAATCTCGTCAATAGGTGTCCATAGAAAAATTGTTCGTCATAAAATTATCTACAAATACTGCCTCATGCATAGGCGGATCCAGGGGGGGGCACGGGGGCACGTGCCCCCCCCCCCCCCAGAACTGGTACATACTTAAAGGAAATCAAATTATAAGAGTTGTTCAAATATATTAATAAAATAACAGAAAGAACTTGAGTAAAACTCTTGTCTATTTCTGGCTGGAAATGCGAATTTAATTGTTTGTTGCATCCCTTTCCCATGAAAAGCACCACCTCACAGATAAATAAACGATCTTGCAATGAGTAAAATTATAATATAGAGAAAGAAAAGAGAAAGCAATTGAGTCCTTAGATTAAACTTATAAATAAATACATTTCTTCAAAGTAATCAGTAATCATCAATTATATCTGAAAAAAATCCGAGCACACCGGCCGGCATCCAGTGTTGCCATAAAATATTTTTTGACATCGGGAGACTACCACATCAAAAATAGGGGAAAATCGGGGAATCAGTAAAAATTACAAAAAAATCAAGATTTTAAATAAAACTGATTTTAAATAAAACAGAATCTTTAATTTCGATAGAAAACTTCCTGAATAGCATTGGCATCAAGTTCTGAGTTGGAATAACAATAAGCATCAAATTCAGGCCTGGACATTTTTTTTTTCATGAGCAAAGGCTGAGATGTGGTTTTGTTTCGTTTGTTTGTTGTTGCGAAATTTTTTAATTGATAAAATCGACATAACGATAATCGTTAACGTCCGTTTCTTGCTTCACGTAAAGTTTTTTTGACACACATCACAGTTTGAAAACCTCAAAAATATTTGAAATCTTCAAAAAAAAAAACGTTTCTTTTTAAAGAAAACGCTGTCGTTTCGTCCCGCAATATTAAGAATCAGGGGTATAGAGAACTTAATATTAGTGTTTAACTAATTTGTTCGTGTTTATTCAACCAAATTTTCAGATTTTGAGTATTTTTCATTTTTTTTAATGTACCTGGATAAATTAAAAAACCAATACGAAAAAATATTTTGCATTAATTTAGTGTAAATGTATTAACATTTTTTTTAACGCAGTTTTATTTCATTTGCAAAAAAAAATATTTTCAATCCAATTTAGAGAACATATTTTTATAAAACCGCTCTGGTGTAATAATGAAATAAAATCCTAAAACAAATCAATGAAAACCTATCGTCTATAAGCGCTGTGCCGTTTTGAAGACATTTTTTAAAAGATTATTGACCAACAGAAAAAAAACTTTTCAATCGTCAAAACGATATCGTTTGATAAAAATTAATTATCGCTTTTAAGTGAAGGAAGATTATCGTCATAACGATATCGTCTGTCGATATTGAATTGCGGAATGATCCTGTTTGTTACTCACGTATTCTCTCAAAATATTGTTCCATTTTATATATGTATATAACCAAATAGTGAATAAAACAGATATATTTAAACCAACAACTGTTAAAAAAAAAACAAATTAGACGAAAGGAATTTTTAAAAGGTTTAAGGGAAGTTCTGCCAACTTTAAAATAAAATTTTAAATGTTTCTATGAAAAAAGTGACAATGCTAAGGTAGCAATGCCCACTGAATTCAGTAATTTTCTCATGACTCGTATGCATTGCGATTTGGATACGATTATCTTTTAAACGGTTAAAGCAATCAATTTGATTCCACGGAATTTTTTTTTAGAACGTTTAAGCCCCTACAAGAATATACATATCTTGCTAATTTGAAAATAACGAATTTTCAGTGAATTAGAAAATTTTGAAAAGTAAAAAATGTTTTTATAATTTTTTTAAAGTTTGACCACGAATATCTTTAGAATGGCTAGATTAATGAAAGAATTTACCAGACCTTTTTTGTGGATTAAACTATTTTCTACAAGTATATGTCTTGCGCGTTTGATTATTATAATTTTTTAAGTTGTTACAAAATTAAGAACAAAAAAACGAATTTTTAAAGATTTTCTCCATTTTTGGACCTCAAATATCTATTAAACGGTTAGATAAACGAAAAATGTGTACAAGGATTTTTTTTTAGAGCGTTTAATGTATTACAAGAATATGTAAAGAAAATTGCTAAAAAGTCGATTTAAAAAAAATGATTTTTTTTAGTAGAAGCTTGGTGTAAAAATGGAAAATTGCGAAACGGAGGACCTTCCCATTAATATTAAGAGCTCATATTTGGTGTATATATTCTAGAGGTGTCTAGATATCGATTTTTCGGAGTACCAAATCAAAAAAAAGAATTTTGATTTTTTTGACCCACCCCCTAATACACACTTAAATAAACTTGACTTCACTTTATTTCTAACAAATTTTTTGCAATCCGACCCTTGTGCCCCCCCCAGAAAAAAATCCTGGATCCGCCACTGGCCTCATGCATTTTTCTGTGAAATCAACCGTTTTCGGAATAGAGCGATTTCAAGCGTAGGCATATACATGATACGTAATAATAATAATAATAATAATAATAGGTTTGTTTTATTTAAGAGTGAATAATTTTGTATTTGCATACTGAAAAATTCATGTGTAAGCTCTTTTGTTTTTTATTAATACGTTTTTATAAGTTTCACTTTAATTGACATTCAAACTAACTTACTAACTAACTAAATAACTTACTTACTAACTAACTAACTTACTAACTAACTTACTTATCTGCATTATTTGGGGTGCCTCTACACTGAGACCAAACCAACAAAATTATATGTTGTCATCCAAACTGCATAAATACATATATAAAGTTTCAGTTCGACACGATGCACATAGGGGTATTTGCCAATTTTACGCGGACAAAATTATTTTTCCGGTTTATCTTCATCAACAAGGTAAAAGCTTGTATTTAGTACTGGAATAAAGTGTTTTAAGTGTTGATTTCAATGAATACATTTTTCTTCCTAAACCACTTTTTGATCAAACAAAAAAGTTAAGAATGGGTCCCAATGGTTTGTTAAAACGCTTATAAATGGAGTTCTATTAATGATATCGCCAAGATAAAGGTCTTAAAATTTAGGAAAAATCATAAGGATTCAGGTTCTGTAATTCAAAAAGTTGAATCTTTAAAAAAACTTAAAATATGGATGCTGAATACAAGGTAACCATTTTTCAAAACCTAAAACCTTTAAGAAGGGCAAATGTGTCGAAGTTGCACTTAGTTGCACTTATTTTTTACAGATTCAATTAGATAAGAGTTTAACCTTTAGAAAACATTAAATTTTATCACACAATAATGTGAAATTGTATAACTTATCTAGTTACCAACACAGAAATTTACTTTTTTTACGACTAATTTATACAAAGATTCAACATATCACTTTTTTATTTATAACGTAATACAACATTTAGATACAACATCTAGTAGACAGTTTCGTATCTCCTCATCAATATTCCATAAAAACTTTTCATCTACATCCACTTAAAAAAAAGTACTTACTTAAGCACAGTCGCTAAATTACAAAAAAAAAATTAATTTTATCTTTGGGCTGAAAACTTTGAACTCTAGACCGCTGCTGTTAGTCATCTGAAGGGATAATCAATTTTTAAACTATAAGAAAATGCTAAGCAAGTTATCTACTTTTAGTAGGATGTTGATTTTTTACGTTTGGATCAGTTTAAAATTTCGCGTTTTGTCCGCCTAAATTGACTAAATACCCCTATGTGCGATGGTTGGAAGAAGTCTAAACTAACTGCTAAGATTTAATTATATAGTTAATTAGTAAGCTAGTTAGCAAGTTTATTAAGTTAGTTTGAATGTCAACTACAAGTCAAAGTTATAAAAATACATATAATAAAAAAAAGAGCTTACACATGTATTTTCAGTATTCCAATACTGAACTATTCACTCTTAAATAAAACAAACCTATTATTACGTATCATGTATTATGCCTACGCTTGAAATCGCTCTATTCCGAAAACGGTTGATTTCACAGAAAAATGCATGAGGCAGTATTTGTAGATAATTTTATGACGAACAATTTTTTCTATGGACGCCTATTGACCTCCGAGCAACAGGTCGCGAGATATATGCGAAAAACTGATTTTCGTGACCTTTTGACCTCTATAACTTCTAACTCGGACACGATATCAATGTCGATTTTTCACATCTTCATAACAACGCCGTAACGAAGGTCTATACCAAAATCGAGCCCAGTAGGAATTTTTCCGCAGATGAAACCTAAAATTACTGGACTATAAAATAAAAAACTTTTTTTCATATCAGAAACCGAAAAAATTATGATTTTTTTTCCTGTGAAAAAATCTTTAGTTTAAAACCGTGGTTTGTTTTTTCCAAAATTAGACTTGGATACCCCATTTTTTATTTTCACTATCCTACACACAGTGACTTTTAAAAAAAAATATAATTTAGAAAAAATAAATCCACTGGTGTGGGCACTGCGCCTCAAATGTTATTTGATTTAGAATTCTTACTTAAGTAAATTTGTTTTATTTCACCTTAAAAACCACAAAATACAAATATTTTTTCAAGTGCTAAAATCATTTTTGGTTTGCCATATGAGCACCTAGAAAAGTTACATGTTAAGTATAATCTATCCAAATATTTTTGCAAAAATAACAAAAAATAATATAAAATGGTATGTGATTTTTTTTCAGTACACTTCACTACACTGAGAGAAAAAAACTACTTAAAATTAACGAAAACCACTTTTATTCAACTATTTTGCGTTGAAAACGATAATTTTAAAATGGTTTGCCGTTATAAAATATCAGTAAAATGTCAAGTCAAGCTACAATAAGCCATCCTCGAAAGTCGGTAGTTAAGTGTTCCCAGAAAGTATAATCTCTTCTTTTTCTTCATAAGCATTTAAAAGTGTTGATAGCGAAATTCATTCTTCTTTTCTCATTTATCGGCTTAAGGACACTGTAATATGCATCTGAATGTTCTCCAGATGGTCAGACTGTTCAAAAATTCCCTGACATGGTGTACTCAATCTCTACCGTATTCAATAACATTCGATTGTCTATAATGAAGAATATAAGTTACACACGCTCCATTGCTCCAGAGCTTCAGACACATTTATGTGATTCTAAGCCTGATGAAATCACCAGAATTGGAAAAAAACCGAGGTATTTTTTCCTTAATGGGTTTTGAATTTGTTTAAAATAAGTCAACATGGTCAGTCTATAACCAAATTCTAACTTAAACTATGTAGGTACTATATTAATCTTATTAGTATTTAAATAATAACTAGCTTATCCTGTCCCGCTTTTGTGTATCTTCGTGTTTGACGTTATCGCAGTTGTTAAAACATACGGGAATACCAATAGAACTCTTGGTCAAAATTTTAAAGCGATCGATGACTTTTCGGAGAAGTGCGACTAAGCACAATCGAACATAAGACCCCTCAATTTATGAAGATTATTTTCTTAAACGAATCCTCAAAGTTGAACCTGTCCTTTAGATAGACATTTTTGTTTGAAAATGTTGAAGGTAACAGATACAGTTGCATAAAATGAAATAAAAATAAACTGTACAGTTTGCTTTCTAATGCAAAAATATCCCTGGTGGGGTGGTACTAGACATAAAATGTTATTTTTCCTTTACCTTTTCCGTTAAATTCAATAAAATTTGTTCAATAAACATCTTCCCAGTGCGGAAAATCATTCAACAAAATTGAGAAGCTAAAAGATTCAAACCTTCTTTTTTTTAACTTACCCTGACTATAGAAACAACATACACTTAACCTTTTTGCAAAGGCGGCTAACTTTCCACCAAAGTAGTAATTTTAATCAGTAAATGCATTGACTTTGCTCATCCATGTGATAAACACAGTTCCCAAAACAATAAGGGTGTTAATAATCCTTTGCTAATCCTGCATACACCCCTTTTAAGAATGTAAGCTATAGTATCCTTTCGATATCATACGAATTTTAACTATAAAAGGGTTAAATCTCCCTGAGAAAATCATAGTCAAAGTTTGAATTTCAAATCAAGTACAAGCACTCGATCCAATTGATTCTCGTAGTCTTTTCTTGTGGTAATAATATTATTTAAAACTGAAAGAACATTGTTGAGTTATTATTTTGTTGTGATACAATTGTTTTAAAACTATAAATGTTTTTCAAAGATTTTCTTGGATAACCCACGCAAGGAAAAAAAGCTGCAACAAAAAAACAGAAGAAAAAGATGTAAAATCGTTCTAACAAACTAGAAACACTGTGAATACTTTTTGGGATCCAATTACATTTTATTAAGCTTAACAACTTTTGGTTTAAAAACCTTACTAACTTAAACTTAACCCAAATAGAACTACAGTTTGAAATGCTCTGTTTTGTGTTATTTAATATCTAAACCCATAAAAAACCTCGTATCACAACCAATACAATACCAGAACCATATTTTCCTAAGTCCATGCACAGATGTCACTACTATTTAATCAGTTTTTTCTTTGCCTTTTCATAGAATTTTAAATATATAAATCATGCTTCGTTTCGTGCTTTTCTCTTTGGTTTCGTTCATTGTCATCATGAGCTGCATGGGACAGACCTTCCAATATTCCCGTGGTTGGACAAATGGCAAAAGGTCATCATCTCATCTCCATGAAGACCCAGCAATTGCTGAAGTATTCGAAATTCCATCAGAATCCGAACGCAGACTAGAAAAGTAAGTTTCATTTTTCGTACCAATTTGTTTATTTATTTTGCTTTATTCTTCAATTCCCAGATGTATTATTCAATTACAACGTTTGATCCATAATCCATACTTGGTGCGTCCATCATACGGCCCAACAAGTAACGTAAATGGTGGCAGCGGTGTTAATGTTCATCATCAATCAAATGAAAATTTCGAAGATATGGCAGCTTCCGAAACTGGTGAGTTCTCTACCAAGCATAATTGAAGGATTAATTGTACAAGCGCTTCCAACAACAACAACAACTCTACTAATCATCAAGACAACACTACTGCAACTACTTACGCTACCACAAAACACCATTAATCTCATAAATATTAAATAGATCGCTTAAGGAAATATCAGAAGTAATGAATGCATCATGGACTCTCCTGTCAATCAATCTCAAATATCTACTATAGCTAATAATTTTTTTTTTTTTAATGTTATTTCAAAAGGATTGAAGATCCTGAAAAAAAAAAATATAAAAAAAAAAATGTAATTATTTTTTGTATAAGATAATTAGATTTGTAATGAGGCTGGACTTAGTATAAGAATTTTAGTTATTATTTTGAACTTGTAAATAAACGAATATGACCTTCAGAACTAATCAATTTATTTTTTATTCCAAATTGTTTTTAATGAGCACCAAAAATATGATATTGGAAAACTTTTGCTCAATATCTTCGTTTTGGATTTCTATAATTTACCTCAAAAGTCTAACAAAATCTCATGTCCGCAAGTCGCGATTTTCAAAATCAAACAGCGAAATTTAGATTTTCGAAATAAGCAATAATAGACAATGGTATTTTATACACATATGAAACATGATTTTAATGTATGTATTTTTAATGCTGATTCCAAAAAATTTTAAATCAAGAAAATCTGACGTGACTTAAGAAAATTCTAACTTCTCTTGTAGGCATCTTTGAAATATGAAAGGTGAAACAATAAACTTTCACATGGTATAAAATTTTGTATAGGTTGTCAAACAAAAAAATTGATTTAATAGCATGAGAACATAAAAATAAATGTTTTTTTTTTTTGCTTTTTTGATGAAATTTCATGGAGTTTAAAAAATTTTAGCTCTTTTTGTAGATGTCTCATAGACCTGATCGATATATATATTTTGAGCTAAGACAATAAGCTTTAAGATGGTGTAAAATTTTTTATATACCTATACGTGTTTTTTTTCGCTTTTTTGATGAAAATGATTGTTTTCAATAAATTATTTTTATACTTTTTGTGCATTATTAAAATTTAGGTATGGCTTTATTCTTCAGGAAATTGTATAAGCTTTTTAATGGTAAAAAATCGATATATTGATAGAAGAATATAAAAAACGTAGTTTTTTCGGCTTTTTTTTTGTAAAATTTGATTGACTTCAAAAATGTATTACTTTTGAAGTGAAAACTTCTTTAGAATCGGAGTGATTTGAAACAAGATGAAACGAAAAAGCGACAGGAAAAATCAATTGATTATAACTTTTATGTTATAATAGAGAAATGAATGAAATTTATACAGTAGATAGGTAAATAAACTATAATTGTGCAAAATTTCATTTAATTTAATATTCAAAGTCCTGAGATAACGATAAAAAGATGTTCTTTTTCTAAACACGTTATATCTTTTGATCTAGGGCACATGACAATTTTATTTAAGTTTAATACGCATGCTGATAATATTAACTTTCATTTGATATATCAAAAACGTGAAAATACCTCAAAACACGTATGAAGATCTGTTGCCGATGACCAGTTTTAAATTTCGAGATGGTTGACTTTAAAAAATTCTTACTTTTATTGTAGGCATGGTAGAAACATGATTGAAAAGTCAAATAAAAGGTGAAATAATAAGCTTTCAGATGATTTAAAATTTATTATTATTTTTTTTTTGATTTATTAGGTTGTCATATAAAAGATATGGATTTAAAGGTGATAGAATAAAAAAAGTAAATTTTTTCGATTTTTATTTTATGCAAGAAAAATAATTATTAAGGTTTCACTTCTACCACGTGTGAATTGCACACATGATTTTTTTTTTTTTTTTTAAGGGGGAAATTTTAGGATATGCATCAAAAAACATCCATTTACAATCTTGGAATAAGTGCTCATAGAATAATTTGTTGGTTTCTATCCTTTTTTGGATATTTTATAATTTATGTCAAAAATCTAAAAAAAATCTCATTTAAAAAAATGTATGTGCTAAAGTAGAACATAAACTACTTATGTTCTAATATTTCTTCCCCCTAAAGTTATGTTCAATTTACAGGGATTGTGGGCATAGTTTGAATTTCGTACAAACCGGTATATGGAACATACTTAAATATATATAATATAATATATCGTTCCAGCAAATGTGGCTTAGGCCCATTTGCTGAAACGAAACTTAAGTATTTAAGTGAATCGTAAAGCCCTAAGTTCTACATTGCGATTTGCACGAACTTCAAACTAGGTCATAAATTCCTTTAAGTTTAACATAACTTAGGGGGAAGAAATAGTAGATCATAAGTAGTTTACGTTCTACTTAAGCATATTTATTTGAGAAAAAAGAGAGAATATAGCTCAAAAAATGATGCGTTGGTACCAAAATGGACAAAAATTAAGTATAGCAATATTAGTTGACTTACTTTTATAAATCCTAACCATCTGCAAACGCAAAAAAATCTCTGAAAAATTTTTTGAGAGAATGTTCACCCTTTTGTTGTTTTTTTTTTGTCAACACTTATTTTGACACACACATACGTTCACAAAACACAAACACATTCACTAAAATTATTCCATTTATTAATTAAAACGCAAGTTTTACTGGGCTTTCACTATTTTTACCTTTTTCCATTAATTTAAAGGCGTTCTTAACAATTTGTATTGCTAAAATTTCTCAAAAGCAAATAAAAACTAACTGACGTTTATATCGATTTGACAAATTAATTTGAAGTTCTCAGGGATTTCTCGCATGAAAGTCAATCAGTGCTAGGTTGAACATAAAATTTTTTTAGAAACTTAGAATAAACTAAGTAAAACATAAGAGCTATGTTCGGCCTAGCTAAGATCAAAATTTACGACTAGTTTCAACAAATGGGCCTTAGAAACGTAGAAAAAACTAAGTAGAACATTAGAACTATGCTCGACCTAGCTAGGATTAAAATTTATGGTCCGTAGGCCTAAGTCTCAAAAACTAATTTTCAATTAAGTTCATTTTGATGTTTAGTCAAAAATATAGGTATTTTGTTCCGCAAAATTTTTTTTAAGTCCAAATCTGAAGACGCAAACTGGAATTTAGTTAAAAAAAAACCATTCATTAGGTACTAAAAACAAAAACAATCAAGATTTTGAGATATGTAGGTATCGAAAATTTCTTTTTTCAAGGTCTTGGAGAAAAAATAAATTTTGAAAAAAAAAAATAAACACCTTTAGAACGTTTTATAATGTAGTTTTGAGATTGCATAAGTAGTTTTGCAAAAAAAAAAAAAAATTACCGGTGATGTAATTCCACGTCAAATGCTCCCTAAAAGTCGCGTTTTTGTCATGTTAACATCAAATATTTCAAAAACGTGAATTGAAATTTTGACTTCGGATTCAAACTCAGCACACAAAAATCTTTTCGAAAAGTAGGGTTTGGTTCAAGCTTTATTTTCGTTGCCGACTAGTGTTATGGAAATGAAAACCTACATGCAAAATTTGGCAAAAAAATTCTATATTAGCAATTATTTCGAAGTTGACCCCCTTTTTTCTCCTTATTTGAGTGTGTTAATTTAACGCAAAGGTGTTTGTTTTTTACTACATTAGGTAAAATATAACCGAAACACTGATAAAAAAAAAATCATGTGTGCAATTTACACGTGGTAGAAGTGAAACCTTAAATAATCATTTTTCTTGAAAAAAAAAATAGAAAAAATCTACCTATTTTTATTCTATCACCTTCAAATAAGTACATGTTTTTTATATGACAACCTATATAAATTTTATATCATCTGAAAGCTTTTTGTCTTAGCTCAAAATATATATATCGATCAGGTCTATGGTCTATCTACAAAAAGAGCTAGAATTTTTTGAACTCGATCAATTTCCATAAAAAAAGCGAAAAAAACACGGAGTTTTATCTTCTCACGCTATTAAATGCATTTTTTCCCTAACAACCTATACAAAATTTAATACCATCTGAAAGCTTATTGTCTTAGCTCAAAATATATATATCGATCAGACCTCTGAGACATCTACAAAAAGAGGTAGAATTTTTTAAACTCAATGAAATTTCATCCCAAAAGCAAAAAAAACATTTCTTTTTATGTTCTCATGCTATTAAATCAATTTTTTTGTTTGACAACCTATACAAAATTTTATACCATGTGAAAGCTTATTGTTTCACCTTGTATAATCTTATATATAAAAATGAGTTCGTTAAGTGTGTGGGCGATAAACTCGCGTTTGGCTGGTCCGATTTTGGTTATTTTTTTTTTGTTTGAAAGGTATTAATATGTAGATGGTTTGTATCAAAAAAAAATAATACCTTTTCTCGCATCTTTACATAGCTGTCAATTTGTACGAGTAAAAAAACACTCTCGCTTTTTAAAAATTTTAACTTAGCTTAATTTGTAAACAAATTTATTAAGGGCCAATTTTTCAATAGTCAGATAAACCTCAGATAGAGCTTATTCCTAGGAATAAAAGTTTTTTTTATATTGACATTTATTCTTCTGATAGTCTAACTGACGATTGAAAAGTCAGGGCTAAGACAAACTTTCAAAATTTTTATTAGTAAAACAAATAATTTTCAAAATTTACCTACATACATACATACGTACAGGTTCGCAGAAATGAACTTAATCATACTTTGTTGTGCCGGAGATTGTGTAATCAATATGCTGTGGATATGTATGCAAAATATCCTTTGCAGGCTTTATTTCCTTTTAAAAGAGGCTATAACACTCACATCAAAAAGGCATTAAGCCTCACGGTTGTTTTTTCATTCTGAATTTGAATAATAGGTAAGCACTTTCACTTGGAATAAGACACCCACCCTAAATACTATAGTGTGCCCAAGCAGGGGGATTGCAGGGGGGCAGCATGTCCCCCATACCTTCCTCAAAGTGAAATTGCAATTTTTTTGTTTTTCGATCTTATAAAGTGGGTCAATTAAAACTGGGAAAGATAAGAAAAGGTTATAACACACACGGGTGAAATTGGCATATTAAAAAGGAAATAAAGCCTGCAGGGATAGAAATTAAAGATCTTTTGTTGCCTGGATCGCCGGCTGATAGGCATGATATAATGATATAATAGCGCATTTGTTTAAGATGAAGTTAAAATCATTAATGGATTTTATCATTAAACATAAAGGTTTAGGGAAAGTACAATGCTGGATGTATTCAGTAGAGTGGGGTTACCGCATGCCCGCATTTTGATTTGGCTGGTGAGTATAATTGCAGAAGATAATATAGATGATATCATATCAGCGGAGCTTCCTGACATTACGATTGATCCAGAATTGTTCGCGATTGTTGTACAAAATGTGATTCATGGAGTATGTGGAGCAATAGGTAAATATATGTAGACCGAGACCCAAAAACAAACACAAATTTAAACAGAAAAGTCTTCAAAACAATGCCGCTAAAACAACTTATATCTTGAGTTCCATAGATCGCATCGTCAAGGTTGGTGTCTTCAAGCTTAGGGGAAATGACAGAACATCAGTGTTTGTGTTCAGAATGTGAATTTTTGTTAATTTAGCCTACTCACATTAATTGGAAAACTCGCGATATCTAATCTCCCGAAATCCATATAAGTCTGCGACTAAAAGCTGCCAGACTTTTGATTTCGTTATAAGGCTATAAATCTGCATACTCACATTTTGGTTATCACTCTATTCCCAAAATTTGCTGTAGGCTCTTAGACTGATAGTAATTCCCCATGTGGTTGATGCAAAATGTTCGAAACGTTATCCAAGAGCTTTGATATCAGAAACAGTTACTGGAAATGATGGATACCCTTTATATCATAGACGTTCCACTCAAGAAAATGGGAAATCAATGATCGTGAAAGTGAAAAATGTGAATATTGAAGTTGTGCTATATTCATCGATATTATACAAGGCATTCAAAGCCAACATAAATTCGAGTATTGTAATTCTGTGAAGTCCATCAAATACATATGTAAATATGTGATAAAGGGCGCGATATAGCTTGCGTTGCATTAGAATCTGTTGAAAGGAAACGAAGCAGTTTGGCGAATTTTTTCGTTTCAAATACATGAAATTTATCCAGCGCAGCGGTTCTTCATTGAGCAGTGCATTTGGAGAATGTAGTATATTTTACATCTGAAAATTCTGCTTCAACACTCAAGCGCAGCGGAACCCCTCATGTAATTTTAACCGCATTTTTTTCGTTATGCAAGAAATGTTGTATATCAAAAAATTGGTTTCAAATTATTTTCAAACAGGTTCAATTTTTACAAAAGTGCACTCAGCGAAGCGGGTGGGGGTTAGCTAGTGATGTATAAATCTTATTTCAAAGATGTCTACAAGAGAAGTTAGAATTTTTTAAAGTCAACCATGTCGAATTTCCAGACTGAGATTACGGTACTTCCTACACTGGTAGCTGGTCATCGCCAACAGATCTCCACAGGTGTTTTGAGGTATTTTTAAATTTTTTTCAATTTAAGATTGTGTAACTTGTAGAGCACGTATCGTTATGTGTGATATATCAAAAAAAAGGTTATGTTATCAGCATGCGTATTAAAGTTAAATCAAATTTGTATGTGCACTAGATCAAAAGATATAACGTGTGTTGGAAAAGAACATCTTTTTACCGTTATCTCCGAATTTTGAATATGAAATTAATTGAAATTTTGTACAATTATAATTTATTTAATTACCTATCTACAGTACAAATTTCATTCATCAATCTATTAAAACAAAAAAGTTATAACAAGTTGAAGTCGTGTCGCATTTTCGTTTCATCTTGTTTCAAATCACTACGATACTAAAGAAGTTTTCACTTTAAAAATAACAGGTTTCACTGATGAAATTAGGGATGAAAATTTAAGATGAAGCAGGTCTATAAAGTTCATATATATAACAAAAATGATACTCCAATAAAAATTGGGCATTAAAATATTCTAGGTGAAAGGGTGTTTTTTGCGAAATTAGAAAATTCCGGGTGCATTTTTCCAAGAGGAATAAAATCCTGTATTTCTTTCATAAGCAAAAATTCAATATTTCATTAATAAAGGTGATGGAGTCCCAAGGTCACCTGCTAAATTATTACGAAATATGGGCAGCAGTAAGAATGCTCAATAAATGAATTAACCTAACTCTCCAGAACCTATTAATGTAGGTACTAAATGTAGCCACCAAAATCATTTTCAAATCATTATTCTGTAGAACCAATATTCCAGTCTAGATTTCTTGAAATGAATGAGGAAAAATTAAGTTTACCAAACAATAATTATAATTAATTCCTTACGACAACGTGTAATATTGATGGAAGCAAGTTCAATACGTTACTCAGTAAATTCTCTTCGTTCCCGCATACTGGCACTGAGACGGCAAATAATCTTTTTATTCAAAAAACAAAACCGACTTCCATGGATCAGAACTGGGTTTTATGGTTTTTCTAATAGTTCCTATGGCTATAACTGAACGAAATTGAAATGACCACATTGCAGCAACCAGCTTTCCAATACAAAAAGAATTATCAAAATTGATGCATTCAGTCCAAAGTTATGAGGTAACAAACATAAAAAAAAAAACAAAAAAAAATACAGGCGAATTGAATACGTGGTCCTTTTTGGAAGTTGGTAAAATCTACTGATGATAAGGTTAAGAGTTCAATTGATACGTTATCGGGATATCCCTTTTAGTATGTTTTTTTTTATGTGAACATTAGATTTGTTCTTAAAAACTACAGAAATGCAAGAATACCCACTCATATCTAAAAGTCTAAAAGCCAAACCATTCGCTTTTTCAGGATACAACGTCTATATTTTAGTTTCTTCTATTAAGTTCATCCTTTTTCTTTAACGAGGGCGTTTAGGCACTTGGTTCAAGCATAGTAATTTTAATCAGTAAATGCATTGAATTTGTTTACCCGCCTGATAAGCATCATTCTACCCTAAAACAATAGGTGTTAATAATCCTCGTTAATCCAAATACACACGCCTTTAAGGCAGACACATAATAAAAGCTTTCAAGCTTATACCAGTGTAATACTGAATGTAATTTACTTCATGTAGAATATATTAGACTATAAAAGGGTTAAGATTCACGAAGAATTACCATAGTCAGAGTTTGATTCTTCTATCCAAAGTAAGTGTTATTCTGAGTGGTTTTTCTGTGGTTTGTTAAACAACTGGTCTTGTTTATCAACGGTGGCAAAATTTAAAATTGTGATTAAATAAAATTGAAATAAAAAATTTAATTTTCGATTTGTGGAAACAATATTACACAAATATTTCCGCTATTTCGAAGTTTTTAATACTTTTTTTTTAATACTATGAAAAAACACGCAAAGGATTTCTATTCAAGTCCAGTGAACAAACTATAAAAAACTAATTGGTTGAATAATTGAACTCCAACAATGAACAATAACTTTATACTTACACGCTGCTTTTGACAATTTATTTTAGTTTCTTAAAAACATCATGCTTCGTTTTGTGATCCTTGCTCTGGTTTCGTTTGCCGTCATCATTAGTTGTATGGGACAGACTTTTCAATATTCTCGAGGTTGGACAAACGGTAAAAGATCATCATCTCATCTCCACGAAGATCCAGCAATAGCTGAAATATTCGAAGTTCCAACAGAGTCCGAAAGGCGGTTAGAAAGGTATGAATAAAACTCCATTCAACAAAATTTCAATATTTATCTAATTTTTTTTTATCGTTCTAGATGCATTTTTCAACTACAACATTTTATGCATAATCCATACTCAATGCGACCATCACCATATGCCATCAATCTATTTACGAGTGGCAACAGTGGTAATATCCGCCATCAATCAAGTGAAATGTTTGAAGATTCAGCTTCAGAGCCTGCTGAGTTCTCAACAAAACATAATTGATGGATTGATCATAAGACTTACAACAATAACAACAACACTTATCAAGCCAACTCCACTAGCACTACGACCACTATAGCACTTTTATCCAAAACTCCTAAATGAATTTGAAATTTGAGAACCACAAAGTTATAGTCATCTTGATGGATTCATTGTCTTTTGATTGAAGTAAAATTTATTTTTAAATTAAATATTTCAAAAAATCCTTAAAAAATAAAAAAAAAAAAATTAATATTTATTTATGTAAATTATGTATAAACATTTTAAAGAGGCTGGACTTAATATAAGAATTTTAGGAATAAAATAAATATTTACCTAGAAAAGGAAAAAAAAAACAATGATTTATTTATGTTTTAGGAAATCTAATGTGAACTTTCGGTGCAATATGGACAGCATTGCTTGGAGAAGTAAGTGAATTACATAGGCTTGTGTGAGAATTTTTACCTTTTTTTCACATAAATTCATAAGTTAACCAAAGGTGGTACGAGAAAAACAGCTATTTGTGGAAAGTGTTGCTTCTGGTAAGGATATAGACAGAGACATATATAATTAAAGGATCTATTTTGTTCGTAGTATCAAGCATAGTTTTCCATAATGGTTCCTTTATTGCAAGTCATAGTTTAGTTAGCAAAGATGTGTTTGGAGTGTTGAGATTACAAGATGAACTCGGTAAAATTCCAGAAAACCAAATTAAATTTGGAACTGTTATAAAAAAAAAGAGGTTGTCTGTAAAGCCGGTTTACGGACGATGATTTTACGTGATAACGTCGTAAAAAAACAGGTTGTGTGCTTTTAAAATGAGTCAATTGAAGCGTTTATTTATTTCAAACAATCATAATTTACAAGAAAAAGCTAAAAAAAATTACCTTCTTTTCTTTTCTCATTATATTAATTTTTTTATTTTAAAAGCTTACAAAAAAAAATTATACCATTAAAAAGCCAAATATTTCTTCGAAATAATAAAACCATTTTTAAATTTATACAATGCGCAAAAAGTACTAAAATAATTTGTTAAAAACAATAATTTCTTATGAAAAAAGTGAAAAAATCATTTCCATCACCCAAAAATTCATTTTTTTGATATAATAACCTATAATACATTGTATACCACCTGAAAGCTTATTGCTTCAGCTCAAAATATATATCGATCATGTCTATTATACATCTACAAAAAGAGCTAGAATTTTTTGAATTCGATCAATTTTCATCAAAAAAAGCAAAAAAAAAACATATAATTTTATGTTCTCACGCTATTGAATAAATTTTTTTTAGACAACCTATTAAAAATTTTAAATCATGTAAAAGCTTATAATTTCACCTTTCATATGACGTTTCAATCTTATTTCTGTGATGCCTAGAAAAAGCCAACCATGTTGAAAATCCAAACTGAGATTACGGTACTTCCCACACTGGTGGCTCTTCATGATCAACAGATTTCCACAGGTGTTTTGAGGTATTTCGCAAGTTTTTTAATTTAACAATGTGTAGCTTGTAGTAAATGTACAGTTATGTGTGATATACCAACAGAATCATCAGAATGCTAAATAAAGTTAAATCAAATTTGTAATTGCTTTAGATCAAATGAAAGAACCTGTTGAATAATAGAACTTTATTTTACCGTTATCTCAAAATTGTGACTACAAAATTGATTGAAATTTTGCACAGATATAGTCTTGTCTATTATCTATTTATAATATAAATTTCATTTATTTATCTGTTGAATAAAAAAAGATAAAAATAAAAAACGGTTAAAAAAGGTCAAAAAACCTTGGACAAAACAACTTGATTTTCCCGTTATTCGATCAAAACCATTTTGAAATACAAATTTTTGGACATGTGTAGACATAGACTACATGTTCTATAAGCTTGAGATTTTTTGAATGCTACAAGAAATTTTTAAAAAATAAAAACATACCAAAAAATACCCCAAAAAAAGTAGGTGTTTTTCAAAAATTTATATTTCGAACACCAGAGACTAAAAAAAAAATCCGTAACAGACCTCAAATTTTTTTTTTTTTATCTTTCGAATGACGTTTTTCAAATTATCAAAAACAAATTCCCCTACCTATAATCACTACTTTGTCAAAGGTCTACCTCATGTTTTAGTTTTAGAAAACCATTAATAGCTTGGTTTTGACATTTTTTAGAATTTTTTCAATATCAGTCAGTCTTGCAATAAATTTATCTATTGATTAAAATAAATTCAACTCTTTACATTGTTGCGTTTAGAAAATAGCCAATTTTTTGAAACTTTGTTTTACCCCTATTTACCCCATTAAAAGATGGAATTTTCT
This sequence comes from Episyrphus balteatus, assembly GCF_945859705.1. NCBI lineage: Eukaryota > Metazoa > Arthropoda > Insecta > Diptera > Syrphidae > Episyrphus > Episyrphus balteatus. The sequence goes on from NC_079136.1 coordinate 11,237,133, forward strand.
AATATCCTTCAAATGTATTTAACTTTAGGTTATTATCTTTCAAAAAAGCTATAGAAAATTTTTGTATCTCTAATAGTTTATTTTTAATTCAAATTTTTGCCGCACTGCAAAAGTGCGAGAGTGGAACGTTAGAAAATGGCGTCACTTTTTTGTGGTGGCTGCCATGGTTCATCGATTTCCAGGAAAACGAAGTAAAAGTTGGCCAACACTCCGCTTTTGATATGAAAAATACAGCCAGCTTGTCCCCAATTCAATAAAAAAAAATAAACAAAATACTTAAAAAAAACATGATCTTATTTCATTCGGTCTTACTTTCCGATTATCATCGTCTACTGACATAAAAAGTTTTTAGTCATTTCAAAAAGGTATTTCTAATTTATTAAGGCCCACCCATTCATGAATGTGGAGCTCCAATTTATTTGCCTTTTTGACAGCATTGTTTATATGACGAAAAATAACGTATACGCCACAGTGAACCAATTACTATTTTTGATAATAGTATTGGTAGGTACTCTATTCTGTTTTTTAGATCATCGGACCCGTAAATCCGTTGCTTCGCATGCAGAAATATATTCCATAAAATCGATAAATATGGCTAAAACATTTCTGGAAGCATAAAATTCTCAAAAAAGCATAAATCCAAAAAATTATTGAAGATTTGCGTTTATTCTGTTTCCGAAATTAAAGTAAAAAATGTTTAAGAAATGTAAATTTTGAATTTGAAAATTTAAATTAAAATTAAGTTTATTTTACAAAATAAAAGTACGAATGTATGGCAATTGGAAATTATGGGTTTTGGTAAAGTTATTAGTGGAAAAGTAAAAAAAAAAAGAGAAAATCACCGGCCCCTGTTCTCCGAATCGAATTCGATACCGAAATTGCTTTTCTCATAGATTTAAAAATGGTGTACCAAAATCGAAACGAAATGAAAACGTCAAAAAAATAAAGTTATAGCAACTCCGTAGTATTTTAGAACACCATAATTCGCAATAATTAAACAAAAATTGAAATGTGGAAGACTTCTTTTTTTCAAAACGAAAGTATTGCTTTCGTAAACAAAAATCAGAACATAACAACAAGCTACCTCATATACTAACCAATAGTCTATTGAGTAAAACTTAAAAAACTTGAAGCTAAAGGAGAATGTCCAGAAATGTTTCGAGTAAAAACCCAGCACCGATACAAATTAGGCCAATATGGCTTGAAAGGGCATCAAGTTTAGATAACATGCATGAATTTTCTTTTTGAAAAAACCATCCCCAGTAGTTGGTGTGACGATTCTTAATTTCAAACTATAAAGTTCTTTCAGAAAATTTACAAAATTTAAATGAATTGAATTGAGTCATAAATATTTTTTTTTTTTCAACTTTTAACTTAAAAAACTTAAAAAGGTATTCCGAATTGGCATTTCCTGAACAATGTTCAAAGCGGAGTTATGCACAAAAATAAAAATCTGGGTTTTGGCAAATATCTGAAGCCTGGAAAAGATATGTTCCTCACAATCTTTTCCGTCGCTTTAGTGCAATTTCATTGATAAATATATCATTAGGTAGGTACAAAATGGCAGCAAGTTAAAGTCAATAAACCTAGAAACTAACAATTCTTAACCATTCTTGTGTACTACTGCTACATGCATTAATTTGCGAGATTTAAAGGGTCGTACCAATTACCACTGAGCCCGAACGGCTACATAATGTAGGGAACAAATGTTCAGTTTAAGGTATCAGAAAGTCAATTTTCTATTGTTACTTTTCTATTTTGACGAAGTCATTCAAAATTGTCCCATAGACTTATTTTTGAGCTAGATCCTCTTATTTGTAGAGCAAAATTTTTTTCAAGATGATATGAATTCTTTTGCTTTTATAAATCCTTGTCTAATACCTACACCGAAAAAAAAACCAATATCAATTTGACATTTTTTAAATATCAAATGTGTTTTATGATAATAAAAAAAAATCAAAACAATATTTTTATTATCCGGATGATGTTTAAATATCACATTTTTGAAATTTTTTTTTGATATTTTATTGTTATCAATTTGAAGGCGCTTTGTGTTTTTTCGAAGTAAAATGTATTATTTACTGATAAAATTTGATCGGCAATAAGATTTTACTTCACATAGTTTGGGAGAAAATCACAAAACAATTATATCAACTATAAGGAATAAATAATATCACCACTATTTTATAAATAATATTCACTTTAAGTAATTTTTTGTTTGATTTTAAAGAAAAAAGAAAGAAAATACTTAAAATAATAAAAAAGAAAAAAAAAAGAAATATCATTGTAAAAAACTGAAAAGTTAAATCTAGTCACCATTGATATTTTAATTGTCACAGTGAAATTTTCACTATCCACCCAAATTTAAAAAATGTCAAAATGATATGATAATCATATCAAAATTGATATTTTAATTGTTGGACGACTTTTTTCACTCAAAAATGTTAATTTGATAGCATATATTAATTTTTTTTTCGGTGTAAAGGTAATATTTTTTTATTGAGTTTTCAATCAAAAATTTAATATTTAAAATATGTACCTATAATAAATACATACCAATAGAAAATCAGACTGTTCTTCCTTGAATGTAATACCTTAAACTGAACATCCTTGTGAACCAGCAATTTTATGCGAAGGCGGTTTATTCTTTGCCAAAGTAGTAATTTTAATTAGTAAAAACATTGATTTTCCATGCTCAATTGATAAGAATCGTTCTTTGTATTTCGTAACCAAAA